>NW_028270143.1:136593388-136773210 GCF_037043375.1 Chiloscyllium plagiosum | reverse complement strand
GAGGTCAGTCATCTCAGGGTATGACCTTCCCTCCATCCCAAGGTCAGAGGTGGGGCCGATAACTGCACAATGTTCAACTTCATTCACAGCCCCCCAGGTACTGGAGCAGTCCGTGTCCAAATACAGCAAGATCTGGACAATATCCAGGTTTGGGCTGACAAATGGCAAGTGACACTTGTGTTGAACAAATGCCAGGTAAAGATCGTCTCCATAAGACACAATCTAATCACCGCCCCTTGATAGATCTTGCTGTGTTTATCCACAGACCCCTGAAGGCAGCAGCACAGGTTAATAGGGTGGTTAAGGAGGCATTCGGGTCACTTGCCCTTATCTATCATGGCACAGATTATAAGAGCAGGACGACATGTTGGAGCTGCACAGGACTTTGGTTAGAGCACAGCTGGAGCTCATTTGATTGGCACCACATCCACTCCCCCCACCAGCACCCACACTCAGTAGCAGCAGTGTGGTACTGTCACTGGAAATGGGAAGCCCTGGAGCCCCAGTATAATGCTGTGGGGACAAGGGTTTGAACAAAAAGCAGCTTACCTCGTCATGTGACTCCATGTGACTCCAGACCCACAGCAATGGAATTGACTTTAGCAAGAGACTCAAGGGCAGTGGGTGAGGGAGAAGGAATGCTAGACCAGGCATCCTGACAGTGTGCACGGGTTAGAATCCACTGTGATCTACTTGTTCATTGACAAAGTTTAAGATGATCCCTAGGATTAACCAGTTTGACCTACCCTCCCAGAGCCTGCAACATGAGGTGAACAAGGGCCAGGAATTCTACCAGGAAATTGGCAGCAACATAAAGGAAGCTGAGAATCTGATGGAGAGAATGAGAGACTGTGGTCAAAAGCCAATCGCTCAACTGGCCCAGTACATGGAGAGCCTGAAACATCTCCGACATCGGTGGTGCAGGGTCAACCAAGGGATAGACACCAGGTGAGGCAGCAAGACCGTGACCAACTGCAGGGGGACAGGCAGAGAGTCAACTGTGTGCACTGTGTGTGTGCTGGGCTTTCGGGTCGATGGGGGAGGGGCACACGGGGGGGAGGGGGACATGGGGGGTGGGTGTGAGGGACGGGGGGGGTGGGGGACATGGGGGGTGGGTAAGGGGGATACGGGGGGGAGGGGGACATGGGGGGTGGGTGTGGGGGATACGGGGGGGAGGGGGACATGGGGGGTGGGTGTGAGGGACGGGGGGGTGGGGGACATGGGGGGTGGGTGTGGGGGATATGGGGGGAAGGGGGACATGGGGGGTGGGTAAGGGGGATGCGGGGTCGATGGGGGTGGGTGTGAGGGACACTGGGGTGAGGGGGACATGGGGGAGTGGGGGACATGGGGGGTGGGTAAGGGGGATGCGGGGGGGGAAATGGGGAGTGGGTGTGAGGGACACAGGAGGGGAGGGGGACATGGGAGGTGGGTGTGGGGGACGCAGGGGGAGGGGTCATGGGGGGTGGATGTGGGGGATGCGGGGAGTGGGTGTGGGGGACACAGGAGGGGAGGGGACATCGGGGGTGGGGGTGGGGGACATGGAGTGTGGGTGTGGGGGACGTGGGGAGGAGGGGGACATGGGGGTCGGTAAGGGGGACGCTGGGGGGAGCGGGACATGGGAAGTGGGTGTGGGGGATGCAGGGGGGAGGGGGACATGAGGGGTGGGTGTGAGGGACGTGGGGGGTGGGTGTGGGGGACGCGGGGGGAGGGGGACATGGGGGGTGGGTGTGGAGGACCTGGGGGGTGGGTGTGGAGGACATGGGGGAAGGGGACATGGGTGGTGGGTGTGAGGGACGGGGAAGTGGGTGTGGGGGATGCGGGGAGTGGATGTGAGGGACATAGGGGGGAGGAGGACATTGGGGGTGGGAGTGGGGGGAGGGGGACATGGGGGGTGGGTGTGGGGGACATGGTGGGAGGGGGACATGGAGTGGTGGGTAAGGGGGACACAGAGGGGAGGGGGACTTGGGGGGTGGTTAAGGGGGATGCGGGGGGAGGGGGACATGGTGGTGGGTGTGGGTGACACGGGGAGTTGGTGTGGGGGACGCGTGGGGGAGGGGTACATTGGGGGTGGGTGTGGGCGACATGGGTGGAGGGGGACATTGGGGGTGGGGGTGGGGGGTGCAGGGGGAGGGGGACATAGGGGGTGGGTGTGGGGGACATTGAGGGGTGGGTGTGGGGGACATGGGGGGTTGGTGTGGGAGACGCGAGGGGTGGGTGTGGAGGACATGAAGGTGGGTGTGGGGGACGTGGGGGGGAGGGGGACATGGGGGATTGGTGTGGGGGACGCGGGGAGTGGGTGTGAGGGACATGGAGGTGGGTGTGGGAGACGCAGAGAGTGGGTGTGGGTGCCATGCGGGGTGGGTGTGGGGTACGCGGAGTGTGAGTGATGTGGAGGGGAGGGGGACATTGGGGGTGGGAGTGGGGGACGCGGGGAGTGGGTGTGGGGGACATGGGGGGGAGGGGGACATGGGGGGTGGGTGTGGCGGACATGGGGAGTGGGTGTGGGGGACATGGGGGGGAAGGGGACATTGGGGGTGGGGGATGCGGGGAGTGGGTGTGTGGGATGTGGGGGAGAGGGGGACATTGGGGGTTGGGGTGGGGGAAGCGGGGAGTGGGTGTGGGGGACATGGGGGGTGGGGGTGGGGGACGCGGGGAGTGGGTGTGGGGAACAAGGGGGGGGGGCATTGGGGGTTGGGGTGGGGGACGCGGGGAGTGGGTCTGGGGGACATGGGGGGTGGGGGTGTGGAACGCGGGGAGTGGGTGTGGGGGACATGGGGGAAGGGGGACATTGGGGGTGGGGGTGGGGGACGCAGGCTGAGAGTTGGGATCTCTTGCTGAGATGAATCATAGGGAGATAGGTACAGGATGAGGCCGTTCTGCCCCTTTCTGTTGGACCATGGATGATCTCCATTTCCCTGCCATGTGTCCACACCCCTTGCTTCATAAAAATTTGTCTCTCTCAGATTTAAATGAAACAAGTGGATTTGCATGGACTGCTATTTGAGGAAGTGCTTTCTAACATTTCTCCAGCTTTGCCTGGCCTGATTCTTAGACAGTGCCCCTTAGACCGTTCTAAAGTCTCCAACCAATAGAAATACTTTATCTTTATCTACCTTGTCTTTCCCTGTTAGTATAGAGTCATAGAGATATACAGCACGGAAACAGACCCTTCAGTCGAATCTGTCCACGCTGACCAGATATCCCAACCCAATCTAGTCCCACCTGCCAGCACTCGGCCCATATCCCTCCAAACCCTTCCTATTCATATACCCATCCAAATGCCTCTTAAATGTTGCAATTGTACCAGTCTCCACCACATCCTCTGGCAGCTCATTCCATACACCTACCACCCTCTGTGTGAAATATTTCCCCTTAGTTCCCTTTTATATCTTTCCCCTCTCACCCTAAGCCTCTGCCCTCCAGTTCTGGACTCCCCCACCCCAGGGAAAAGACCTTGTCTATTTACCCTATCCATGCCCCTCATGAGTTTATAAACCTCTATAAGGTCACCCCTCAGCCTCCGAAGTTCCAGGGAAAACAGCCCCAACCTCTCCCCATATCTCAAATCCTCCAACCCTGGCAACATCCTTGTAAATCTTTTCTGAACCCTTTCAAGTTTCACAACATCTTTCTGATAGGAAGGAGACCAAAATGAACACAATATTCCAACAGTGCTGATGATCTCGATTTAGATCACCCTGTAACCCTCTCAATCCTGGAGAATAAAAGCCTATTTTGTCTAAACTCACCTCATCTCCCTAAATATTGTCCTTGTAAATGTGTGTTGATCCAAGGTCTGATCTGCTCGCAGTGCTCTGACTGGGGTCGAACTCGTGTTTTGTATAACTGCAGCATAATGTCTGCATCCCAATACTCCAGCTGCGGTCAATTTGAGTATTCCATTAGCTTCCGGAGTATTTTCTGTACCTGTTCATGTCATTTTAAACAGCTATGCATTGACCATCCAAATTTCGTTGGACATCCACAGTATTTAACTTTGTCCCTTCTAAAAGCTACCCTGATCAATTCCCTCTCGGTCTGAAATGGACACCCTCACACTTACTTGTATGAAGCTCTATCAGCCACAGCTTAGCCCATTGACCCAATATCCTGCTGTAAGTTTGTGTTGGCGTCAACACTGCTGCCCCATTTTCTGTCAAGAGCAAATCTGTATATTTAACTTCTTCGGCCATTTTCCTAGTCGTTAATAAATGTTATGAATAACTGTGGCCCCAACACTGATCCCTGCGCGACACCACTAGTCACATCCTGCCAGTCTGAGTTCATCACCTTTGTCACCTCTTCAAAAAACTCAAAGGTTTGTCAGGGAGAAGACACACAGGGTGGTGGTGGAGGGTTGTTTTTCAGACTGGAGGTCTGTGACCAGTGGAGCGCCACAAGGATCAGTGCTGGGTCCTCTACTTTTTGTCATTTACGTAAATGATTTGGATGCGAGCATAAGAGGTACAGTTAGTAAGTTTGCAGATGACACCAAAATTGGAGGTGTAGTGGACAGCGAAGAGGGTTACCTCAGATTACAACAGGATCTGGACCAGATGGGCCAATGGGCTGAGAAGTGGCAGATGGAGTTTAATTCAGATAAATGTGAGGTGCTGCATTTTGGGAAAGCAAATCTTAGCAGGATTTATACACTTAATGGTAAGGTCCTAGGGAGTGTTGCTGAACAAAGAGACCTTGGAGTGCAGGTTCATAGCTCCTTGAAAGTGGACTCGCAGGTAGATAGGATAGTGAAGAAGGCGTTTGGTATGCTTTCCTTTATTGGTCAGAGTATTGAGTACAGGAGTTGGGAGGTCATGTTGTGGCTGTACAGGACATTGGTTAGGCCACTGTTGGAATATTGCGTGCAATTCTGGTCTCCTTCTATCGGAAAGATGTTGTGAAACTTGAAAGGGTTCAGAAAAGATTTACAAGGATGTTACCAGGGTTGGAGGATTTGAGCTACAGGGAGAGGCTGAACAGGCTGGGGCTGTTTTCCCTGGAGCGTCGGAGGCTGAGGGGTGACCTTATAGAGGTTTACAAAATCATGAGGGGCATGGATAGGGTAAATAGACAAAGTCTTTTCCCTGGGGTCAGGGAGATGAGAACTAGAGGTTTAGGGTGAGAAGGGAAAGATATAAAAGAGACCTAAGGGGCAACTTTTTCACACGGAGGGTGGGTATGTGTATGGAATGAGCTGCCAGAGGATGTGGTGGAGGCTAGTACAATTGCAACATTTAAGAGGCATCTGGATGGGTATATGAATAGGAAGGGTTTGGAGGGATATGGGCCGGGTGCTGGCAGGTGGGACTAGATTGGGTTGGGCTATCTGGTCGGCATGGACAGGTTGGACCGAAGGGTCTGTTTCCATGCTGTACATCTCTATGACTGTCTGACCACAAGTGTGCACTGCCCACTGTGCTGACTCTCCCTAATTAACTGAAATGTTTTGAGGTGATCATTTAACTCTAACCGTTCCCCACCACAGATGTCAGACTAACTGTAGTCTATGTATCTCCCAGGGTAATTATACTGGAGGACATCTTTCAGAAGCTGAGCAGGTACCAGCAGTGTCACCAGCAGCTGCTCACACATTTTCAGCGTGATGGTAACATGGGACAGAGCAACACTCCTGGTGAAAAGGTAGGTGGTGGGTCTGAAGGGCTCTGGGATCAGGTGCCCGGGAGTTGATACCATGGGGACGAGTAACCCTGTATTTAGCCCCACACTGCATCAGCTGTTTTGATCACACCTGCTGGCTGCCACATTCCAGATGGTTTTAACCACATTAACCACCTTAACCACGTTAATTCAATGTGTCTTGTTACAGGAACTGGAGCTGCTGAAGGAGTTAGTGGAATCAGCAGAACATTATGGGGCAGCTTGCAAGGTAATCCCTCACTGGGAATCCCAGCAACAGAGTTACATAAGGATCTGTGCAGTTTCAGACATGGTTCTCACAGAGACCTCATAGAGTCATAGACCACAGAAACTGATCCTTTGGTCTAACTCAACCATGCTGACCAGATTTCTCAATGGGCCCACTCGCCTGTGTTTAGACCATATCCCTCGAAACCTTTCCTATTCGTGGACCTGCCCAAATGTCTTTTAAACATTGTAACACCACTCACTTCCTCTGGCAGTTCATTCCACACATAGACCACCCTCTGTGTGAAAATGTCGCCCCTCAGGTGCCTTTTAACTCTTTCTCCTCTCACTTTTTAAGATGCTCCCTAGTTTCAAAACTCCCCACCCTGGGGAAAACACCTTGGCTATTCACCTTATCTATACTCCTCATGATTTTATAGACCTCTGTAAGGCCACTCTCAATCTCCAATACCCCAGTAAAACAAGTCCCGGCCTGTCCAGCCTCTCCTTTAAACTCAAACCGTCCAATCCCAGCAACATCCTGGGAAATCGTTTCTGAACCCACTCCAATTTAATAGTATCCTTTCTATAGCAGGGCGACCGGAACTGTACACAGCACTCCAGAGAGAATCCAAAGGGTTATTACAAATACGTTAAGGACAAAAGGGTAACTAGGGAGAGAATAGGGCCCCTCAAAGATCAGCAAGATGTCCTTTGTGTGGAGCCGCAGGAGATGGGGGAGATACTAAACGAGTATTTTGCATCAGTATTTACTGTGGAAAAGGATATGGAAGATATAGACTGTAGGGAAATAGATGGTGACATCTTACAAAATGTCCAGATTACAGAGGAGGAAGTGCTGGATGTCTTGAAACGGTTAAAGGTGGATAAATCCCAGGACCTGATCAGGTGTACCTGAGAACTCTGTGGGAAGCTAGAGAAGTGATTGCTGGGCCTCTTGCTGAGATATTTGTATCATCGATAATCACAGGTGAGTTGCCGGAAGACTGGAGGTTGGCTAACGTGGTGCCACTGTTTAAGAAGGTGGTAAAGACAAGCCAGGGAACTACAGACCGGTGAGCCTGACCTCGGTGGTGGGCAAGTTGTTGGAGGGAATTCTGAGGGACAGGATGTACACGTAGTTCTCTTCCCACCTCTATCAGCGTTCCGGAGAGACCATTCCCTCTGCAATTCCCTCATCAGGTCCGCGGCCCCACACCAGCCCACATCCCACTCCTGGCACCTTCCCCTGCCACAGCAGGAAGTGCAAAACCTAGGACACAGCACTCCCCTCACTTCCGTCCATGACCCCAAGGGAAACTTCCACATCCGACAGAAATTTACCTGTACCTCTATCAATGTCATCTCTGCATCTGTTGAACCCGGTGTGGTCTCCTCTACATCGGGGAGACAGGACACTTTCTTGTGGATCGTTTCAGAAAACATCTCTGGGACCCACCAACCCCACCATCCCATGGCTGAATATTTCAACTGCCCCTCCCACTCTGCCAAGAACATGCAGGTCCTGGGCCTCCTCCATCGCCACTCCCTCACCGCCCGACTCCTGGAGGGGAAACACCTTATATTCCACCTCGGTACCCTCCAACCACACAGCATCAATGTGGATTTCACCAGTTTCCTCATTCCCCCTCCCCCCACCTTATCCCAGCCCTAAGCCTCCAACTCGGCACCGCCCTCCGGACCTGTCCATCACCTTTCCCACCTATCCGCTCCACCCTCCTCTCCGACCTATCTCCTCCCTCACTTCTATCTCCCTATCACATTCTCAGCTACCTTCACCCCCAACCCCACCCCCCCTCCCATTTATCTCTCAGCTCCCGGCCCACAAGCCTCATTCCTGATGAAGGGCTTATGGCCGAAATATCGACTCTCCTGCTCCTCAGATGCTGCCTGACCTGCTGCTTTTCCAGCATTACGCTCTCGACCCATGTATTTGGAAAGGCAAGGACTGATCCGAGATAGTCAGCATGGCTTTGTGCGTGGGAAATCATGTCTCACAAACTTGACTGAGTTTTTTGAAGAAGTAACAAAGAAGATTGATGAGGGCAGAGCGGTAGATGTGACCTATATTGACTTCAGTAAGGCATTCGACAAGGTTCCCCATGGGAGACTGGTTAGCAAGGTTAGATCTCATGGAATACAGGGAGAACTAGCCACTTGGATACAGAACTGGCTCAAAGGTAGAAGACAGAGGGTGGTGGTGGAGGGTTGTTTTTCAGACTGGAGGCCTGTGACCAGTGGAGTGCCACAAGGATCGGTGCTGGGAACTCTACTTTTTGTCATTTACATAAATGATTTGGATGCGAGCATAAGAGGTACAGTTAGTAAGTTTGCAGATGACACCAAAATTGGAGGTTTAATGAACAGTGAAGAGGGTTACCTCAGATTACAACAGGATCTGGACCAGATGGGTCAATGGGCTGAGAAGTGGCAGATGGAGTTTAATTCAGATAAATGTGAGGTGCTGCATTTTGGGAAAGCAAATCTTAGCAGGACTTATACACTTAATGGTAAGGTCCTAGGGAGTGTTGCTGAACAAAGAGACCTTGGAGTGCAGGTTCATAGCTCCTTAAAAGTGGAGTCACAGGTAGATAGGATAGTGAAGAAGGCGTTTGGTATGCTTTCCTTTATTGGTCAGAGTATTGAGTACAGGAGTTGGGAGGTCATGTTGCGGCTGTACAGGACATTGGTTAGGCCACTGTTGGAATATTGCGTGCAATTCTGGTCTCCTTCCTATCGGAAAGATGTTGTGAAACTTGAAAGGGTTCAGAAAAGATTTACAAGGATGTTGCCAGGATTGGAGGATCTGAGCTACGGGGAGAGGCCGAACAGGCTGGGGCTGTTTTCTCCGGAGCATCGGAGGCTGAGGGGTGACCTTATAGAGGTTTACAAAATTATGAGGGGCATGGATAGGGTAAATAGACAAAGTCTTTTCCCTGGGGTCGGTTTAGGGCATAGGTTTAGGGTGAGAGGGGAAAGATATAAAAGAGACCTAAGGGGCAACATTTTCACACAGAGGGTGGTACGTGTATGGAATCAGCTGCCAGAGGATGTGGTGGAGGCTGGTACAATTGCAACATTTAAGAGGCATCTGGATGGGTATATGAATAGGAAGGGTTTGGAGGGATATGGGCCAGGTGCTGGCAAGTGGGAGTAGATTGGGTTGGGATATCTGGTCGGCATGGACGGGTTGGACCGAAGGGTCTGTTTCCATGCTGTACATCTCTGTGACTCTATGACTCTTAAGAGACCTCACCAATGTCCTGTACAACCTCAACATGACATCCCAACTCCTGTACTCCATGGTCTGAGCAATGAAGGCAAGCTTGCTAAACACCTTTTTAACCATCGTGCCTACCTGTGCTGCACATTTCAGAGTTATGTACCTGATCCCCTGGATCTCTCTGTTCAACAACACTACCCAGGACCCTGCCGTTAACTGTATAAGTCCTGCCCTGATTTGATTGGCACTTATCCAAATTAAACTCCATGTGCCACTCCTCAGCCCATTGACCCAATTGATCAATATCCTGATGTAATCTTAGGTAATCCTCCTGTCTATCATATCATCTGCAAACTCAGTAACCATGTCTCTGATACTGTCATCCAAATGACATTACAACATTCTTACAGGGATTGGCAGGAGAGATGCAAGGAGAATGCTCCCCCCCATCAGCTGGAGGGATCTCGGAGCAGGGACACAGTCTCAGAATAAGGGCGGGGCCGTTCAGGACTGGATGAGGAGGAAGATCTTTACTTGGAATGTGGTCACTCTGTAGCCTCTTTAACCCAGAGGGCTGTGCCGGCACAGTCACTGACTGTGTTCAAAACAGAGCTCAACAGATTTCTACAGGTCAAAGATATCAAGAGAGACATGGATAGTGTAGGAGAAAGTCGTTGCAGTAGAATCTCACTGGGTGGGGCACAATGGGTTGAACATTTTGTGCTTATATCTTTATTCTCATAACTCAGCTCCTAATTCCCCAAAGTCCGTCCACCATCTACAAGGGACAAGACAGGAGGGTGATGGAATACTCCCCAGTTGTCCTCGATGGGGGCAGCTCCAACAACACAAGAAGCTCAACACCATCCAGGACAAAGCAGCCCCCATTTGATTGGCACCACATCCACAAACACCCACTCCCCCCACCCCCGACACTCAGTAGCAGCAGTGTGTACTATCTACAAGATGCTCTGCAGAGACTCACCAAAGACCCTCAGACAGCACCCTCCAAACCCACATCGAGAAGGACAAGGTTTCGGGAACCACTGAAGAGTTGGATTGATTCTTCCAGGAGGAGGGAGGGGGTTGTGTGTTGGGCAGGAGGGCATTGGGGCAAATGCAATTACACTTGTTAAAGGCAAAGCGGAAATTACTGGAAAAGCTCAGCAGGTCTGACAGCATCTGTGGAGAGAAATCAGAGTTAACCTTTCAGGTCGTGTGAGCCTTCATCAGAACTCACTTGTTGATGGTTTCCTGTGCTTTATCCATTGTGCAGATGTACGAGGTGCAGGCAGCAGTGTTTGGCTGCTTGGTGCAGGCAGGTGTGTGGCCATGGACAGAACAAAGCAGCTCCATGTTGGAGGCTTCCACCCACCAGGTGAGCTGTGTGTGTGGATTAAATAATACAGGGTCCAGTTACTCTCACTGCCCCGACCTCAACAACACTAAACAAATCCCTGTAGCCCGTTCCAGCGCTGTGTCCATCCTCTGGGAACAATCGCTCCTGGCTCCCAGCTCGAAGATTATCACCTCCCACAGTTTCCAGCCCCCAGCTCGAAGCTCTTCCTTTGGTCCTACTCCTGCTGTAGCGCCCCCCAGGGCATTGGCAGAAATTCTTCCAACCAACTGCCACACAAATACTTCGAGCGCTCACATTTCCCTCTCCTCAGCGTTCTCGAGAGCATATGTTTGAAACATTACTTGCTCATGAAATGTGGGTGTCACTGTCTGGGCCCAGCAGTTATTGCCCGTCCCTTGTTGCCCCTTGAGAAGGTGGGGGTGAGCCCCTGCAGCCCATGTGCTGTTGGTTGACCTACAATGCCCTTAGGAGGGGAATTCCAGGATTTTGACCCAGTGACACTGAAGGAACGGTGATATATTTCCAGCTCAGGATGGAGAGTGGCTGGGAGGGGAACTTGCAGGGGGTGGTGTCCCCATGTATCTGCTGCCCTTGTCCTTCTAGATGGAAGTGGTTGTGGTTTGGAAGGATCACAGTCTTGTCTAAACCACCTCGATTCCAAATACCCGAATTCCCTCTTCGCTAAAACAAGAACTGAGCAGGGGCAGGCTACATCCTCAGGCATCTCACCTGACCCTTCTCATCTGCTGTTACTCTTTCCTGTATCACTGTAACTCGGGCAGTTCTCCCATTGGACTCTAACCACTGTTCAAAACACTTGGAGCGGGATCCCCCAGCTCCAATATTCCACTTACATTCTCTCCCCAACGATGTACAAATATCCAAGGGCTCTTGGGCCTCTATACTTCTGCATCCCCAGAAAATCACAGAGGGATTTACGGAGTCCTCACCCATAAATCACTAAACGCTAGCATCCGGCTTGAGTGGCTAACGACAAAGGCAAATGCAATGTTGATCTTTACTTCAAAGGGAAAGGAGTCTAGAAGTTGGAAGGTTTTACTAAAACTGTACAAAGCACGAGTCAGACACAGCTGGAATACTGGGAAGGGTTTTGGGCTCCTAGTTGATGGAAAAATATTCTGACAGTGGAGGCAATCCAGAGAGAGTTCACTCAGCTAATTGCAAGGATAGAGGGGCTGCCTTATGAGGAGAGATTGGGTCTGTACCCATTGGAGTTTAAAAACACGAGAGGGACTTTATTAAAACATACAAGTTTAACGGGGAGACTTGAGAAGATACATGCAGAAAAGTTGTTTCCCGTAGAGGGAAGACATTAGGACCTGGGGGAATCCTCTCAGAATAAGGGGTCACCCATTTAAGACAGAGATGTGAAGGAATCTCTTCTCTCAGAGGGGAGTGAGTCTGTAGAGTTGCTCAGAACAAAGAGCAGTGCCCTGGGCCTGGGGCAGTATCCCCTTGGGCCTGGGGCAGTATCCCCTTGGGCCTGGGGCAGTATCCCCCCTGGGCCTGGGGCAGTATCCCCTGGGGCGTGGGGCAATATCTCCCCTGGGCCTGGGGCAGTATCCCCTGGGGCGTGGGGCAGTATCCCCTTGGGCCTGGGGCAGTATCCCCTTGGGCCTGGGGCAGTATCCCCCCTGGGCCTGGGGCAGTATCCCCTGGGCCTGGGGCAGTATCCCCCTGGGCCTGGGGCAGTATCCCCTTGGGCCTGGGGCAGTACCCCCTGGGCCTGGGGCAGTATCCCCTGGGCCTGGGGCAGTATCCCCTGGGCCTGGGGCAGTATCCCCTTGGGCCTGGGGCAGTACCCCCTGGGACTGGGGCAGTACCCCCTGGGACTGGGGCAGTATCCCCTGGGCCTGGGGCAGTGTTCCCTGGGCCTGGGGCAGTATCCCCTGGGCCTGGGGCAGCTGTATCTCTGCCACCTCTTATATTGTTTACAAAGTTATTAAGAATATCACTAGCGAGTAAAATTATGAATATTAATGACTGAAAGCAGGAGTCTGTACTGAGGACTACCGAACCCCAGTAGATACTGCCCTCCAAGCCCCTCTCCATCCTGACTGGGAGATATCTGACTGGCCCTTCAGTGTCACTGGGTCAGAATCCTGTAATCCCCTCCCTCAGGCCATTGTGGGACACCCCACAGCCCATGGACTGCAGCGACCCCAGGTTATCATGCAGCAGGAAGCACGAGCTATTGGAGCGCTGCTCCTTCATCAGGAAAGGAGCAAGTAAACCTGCTGTACTGTACCGTGGAGTTGTGTGATGTTGATGTTTGTCCACCCGAGTCCAACACCAGCCCCTCCACACAGTGGTCGGAGAGGGCAGTTCATACCCACCTTCTCTCGGGAAGGGCTGGTCCCAGGCAGTCCCACCCACATCCCAAGGGTTAATAAAAAGCCCGGATTATCAGTTGGCCGTAGCTTCCTGCCGTTGAGCTGATCTTTGTCCTGGGCCTTGCGACACTCCCAGTGCGGCCCATGGGATTTCAGGTTCTTCTCCATTTGACCAAAGCTGACACAGCCGGAGGCAGACACGTCACCCTCAAACTCGACACCCTCGACATGAGCTTCCACATGGACTGATTCTCATTAATCAGTGATTTCCTAACGGCTGATTTCCCCAGGCCCTCAAAGTCGATCCATTAATTATCCATCACCAGGCCCAGCATCCCCAATCCCTCTCTCATTAAACAGTGAGACACGAAGAACTGTCCTCCCTTATCAGGGACAGGGAAGGGGAAGGGGGAAGGGGGAAGGGGAAGGGGGAAGGGGGAGGGGGAAGGAAAGGGGAAGGGAGAAGGGAAAGGCGATGGGGGATATGATGCCCATGAAGGGAATGAGCAGGATTGTGCAGGACTTGAGGGAAATGGCTCTGCTCCTACTCCAACAGTGACCTCGGGGACGTTTACCTCCCCTTAAGGTCCACAAAATTCACTCAGTTTCCTATCAGAGCAGGAGGAAAGACCAACAGGGCCCACTCCCTCAGCACTGACCCTCCGACAGGGCCCACTCCCTCAGCACTGACCCTCTGACAGTGCGGCACTCCCTCAGCACTGACCCTCTAACAGTGCGGCACTCCCTCAGCACTGACCCTCCGACAGGGCCCACTCCCTCAGCACTGACCCTCCGACAGGGCCCACTCCCTCAGCACTGACCCTCCGACAGTGCGGCACTCCCTCAGCACTGACCCTCCGACAGTGCGGCACTCCCTCAGCACTGACCCTCTGACAGTGCGGCACTCCCTCAGCACTGATCCTCCGACAGTGCAGCACTCCCTCAGCACTGACCCTCCGACAGTGCCCACTCCCTCAGCACTGACCCTCTGACAGTGCGGCACTCCCTCAGCACTGACCCTCTGACAGTGCGGCACTCCCTCAGCACTGATCCTCCGACAGTGCGGCACTCCCTCAGCACTGACCCTCCGACAGTGCTGCACACCCTCAGGACTGACCCTCTGACAGTGCGGCACTCCCTCAGCACTGACCCTCCGACAGTGCCCACTCCCTCAGCACTGACCCTCCGACAGTGCCCACTCCCTCAGCACTGACCCTCCGACAGTTCCCACTCACTCAGCACTGACCCTCTGACAGTGCGGCACTCCCTCAGCACTGACCCTCCGACAGTGCGCACTCGCTCAGCACTGACCCTCTGACAGTGCGGCACTCTCTCAGCACTGATCCTCCGACAGTGCTGCACACCCTCAGCACTGACCCTCCGACAGTGCGGCACTCCCTCAGCACTGACCCTCCGACAGTGTGGCACTCCCTCAGCACTGACCCTCCGACAGTGCGGCACACCCTCAGCACTGACCCTCCGACAGTGCGGCACTCCCTCAGCACTGACCCTCCGACAGTGCGCACTCCCTCAGCACTGACCAGCCGACAGTGCCCAATCCCTCAGCACTGACCCTCCGACAGTGCGGCGCTCCCTCAACACGGACCCTCCGACAGTGCAGCACTCCCTTAGCACTGACCCTCTGACAGTGCAGCACTCCCTCAGCACTGACCCTCCGACAGTGCTGCACACCCTCAGGACTGACCCTCCGACAGTGCGGCACTCCCTCAGCACTAACCCTACGACAGTGCGCACTACCTCAGCACTGACCCTCCGACAATGCGGCACTCCCTCAGCACTGACCCTCCGAGAGTGCCCACTCCCTCAGCACTGACCCTCCGACAGTGCAGCACTCCCTCAGCACTGACCCTCCGACTGTGCGGCACTCCCTCAGCACTGACCCTCCGACAGTGCAGCACTCCCTCAGCACTGACCCTCCGACAGTGCGGCACTCTCTCAGCACTGACCCTCCAACAGTGCTGCACACCCTCAGGACTGACCCTCTGACAGTGCGGCACTCCCTCAGCACTGACCCTCCGACAGTGCCCCCTCCCTCAGCACTGACCCTCCGACAGTGCCCACTCACTCAGCACTGACCCTCCGACTATGTAGCAATCCCTCAGCACCGACCCTCCGACAGTGCCCACTCCCTCACAACTGACCCTCCGACAATGCGGCACTCTCTCAGCACTGACCCTCCGACAGTGCAGCACACCCTCAGCACTGACCCTCTGACAGTGCGGCACTCCCTCAGCACTGACCCTCCGACAGTGCGGCACTCCCTCAGCACTGACTCTCCGACAGTGCGGCACTCCCTCAGCACTGACCCTCCGACAGTGCGGCACTCCCTCAGCACTGACCCTCCGATAGTGCGGCACTCCCTCAGCACTGACCCTCCGACAGTGCGGCACTCCCTCAGCACTGACCCTCCGATAGTGCAGCACTCCCTCAGCACTGACCCTCCGACAGTGCGGCACTCCCTCAGCACTGACTCTCCGACAGTGCGGCACTCCCTCAGCACTGACCCTCCGACAGTGCGGCACTCCCTCAGCACTGACCCTCCGACAGTGCGGCACTCCCTCAGCACTGACCCTCCGACAGTGCGGCACTCCATCAGCACTGACTCTCCGACAGTGCGGCACTCCCTCAGCACTAACCCTCCGACAGTGCGGCACTCCCTCAGCACTGACCCTCCGATAGTGCAGCACTCCCTCAGCACTGACCCTCCGACAGTGCGGCACTCCCTCAGCACTGACCCTCCGACGGTGCCCACTCCCTCAGCATTGACCCTCCGACAGTGCGGCACTCCCTCAGCACTGACCCTCCGACAGTGCGGCACTCCCTCAGCACTGACCCTCCGACAGTGCGCACTCCCTCAGCACTGACCAGCCGACAGTGCCCACTCCCTCAGCACTGACCCTCCGACAGTGCGGCACTCCCTCAGCACTGACCCTCCAACAGTGCAGCACTCCCTCAGCACTGACCCTCCGACAGTGCAGCACTCCCTCAGCACTGAACCTCCGACAGTGCGGCACTCCCTCAGCACTGACCCTCCGACAGTGCAGCACTCCTTCAGCACTGACTCTCCGACAGTGCAGCACTCCCTCAGCACTGACCCTCCGACAGTGCGGCACTCCCTCAGCACTGACCCTCCGACGGTACCCACTCCCTCAGCATTGACCCTCCGACAGTGCGGCGCTCCCTCAACATGGACCCTCCGACAGCGCAGCACTCCCTCAGCACTGACCCTCCGACAGTGCAGCACTCCCTCAGCATTGACCCTCCAACAGTGCGGCACTCCCTCAGCACTGACCACTCCGACAGTGCGGCACTCACTCAGGACTGACCCTCCGACAGTGCGGCACTCCCTCAGCACTGACCCTCTGACAGTGCCCACTCCCACAGCACTGACCCTCCGACAGTGCGCACTCCCTCAGCACTGACCCTCCGACAGTGCCCACGCCCTCAGCACTGACCCTCCGACAGTGCAGCACTCCCTCAGCACTGACCCTCCGACAGTGCCCACTCCCTCAGCACTGACCTTCCGACAGTGCGGCACTCCCTCAGCACTGACCCTCCGACAGTGCGGCACTCCCTCAGCACTGACCCTCCGACAGTGTAGCACTCCCTCAGCACTGACCCT
The DNA here is from genome assembly GCF_037043375.1 of Chiloscyllium plagiosum. Classification (NCBI taxonomy): domain Eukaryota; kingdom Metazoa; phylum Chordata; class Chondrichthyes; order Orectolobiformes; family Hemiscylliidae; genus Chiloscyllium; species Chiloscyllium plagiosum. The sequence goes on along the minus strand of NW_028270143.1, from coordinate 136,756,744 downwards.
CCGACAGTGCCCACTCCCTCAGCACTGACCCTCCGACAGCGGGCAACTCCCTCAGCACTGACCCTCCGACAGTGCCCACTCCCTCAGCACTGACCCTCCGACAGTGCAGCACTCCCTCAGCATTGACCCTCCAACAGTGCGGCACTCCCTCAGCATTGACCCTCCAACAGTGCGGCACTCCCTCAGCACTGACCACTCCGACAGTGCGGCACTCACTCAGGACTGACCCTCCGACAGTGCGGCACTCCCTCAGCACTGACCCTCCGACAGTGCAGCACTCCCTCAGCATTGACCCTCCAACAGTGCGGCTCTCCCTCAGCACTGACCACTCCGACAGTGCGGCACTCACTCAGGACTGACCCTCCGACAGTGCGGCACTCCCTCAGCACTGACCCTCTGACAGTGCCCACTCCCTCAGCAATGACCCTCCGAAAGTGCGCACTCCCTCAGCACTGACCCTCCGACAGTGCCCACCCCCTCAGCACTGACCCTCCGACAGTGCCCACTCCCTCAGCACTGACCCTCCGACAGTGCGGCACTCCCTCAGCACTGAACCTCCGACAGTGCCCCCTCCCTCACAACAGACCCTCCAACCATGCGCACTCCCTCAGCAATAACCCTCCGACAGTGCAGCACTCCCTCAGCACTGACCCTCCGACAGTGCAGCACTCCCTCAGCACTGACCCTCCGACAGTGCGCACTCCCTCAGCACTGACCCTCCGACAGTGCGGCACTCCCTCAGCATTGACCCTCCGACAGTGCGCACTCCCTCAGCACTGACCAGCCGACAGTGCGGCACTCCCTCAGCACTGAACCTCCGACAGTGCGGCACTCCCTCAGCACTGACCCTCCGACAGTGCAGCACTCCTTCAGCACTGTCTCTCCGACAGTGCAGCACTCCCTCAGCACTGACCCTCCGACAGTGCGGCACTCCCTCAGCACTGACCCTCCGACGGTGCCCACTCCCTCAGCATTGACCCTCCGACAGTGCGGCACTCCCTCAGCACTGACCCTCCGACAGTGTGGCACTCCCTCAGCACTGACCCTCCGACAGTGCAGCACTCCCTCAGCATTGACCCTCCAACAGTGCGGCACTCCCTCAGCACTGACCATTCCGACAGTGCGGCACTCACTCATGACTGACCCTCCGACAGTGCGGCACTCCCTCAGCACTGACCCTCTGACAGTGCCCACTCCCTCAGCACTGACCCTCCGACAGTGTGCACTCCCTCAGCACTGACTCTCCGACACTGCCCACGCCCTCAGCACTGACCCTCCGACAGTGCGGCACTCCCTCAGCACTGACCCTCCGACAGTGCGGCACTCCCTCAGCACTGACCCTCCGACAGTGTAGCACTCCCTCAGCACTGACCCTCCGACAGTGCCCACTCTCTCAGCACTGACCCTCCGACAGTGCGCCCGCTCCCTCAGCACTGACCCTCCGACAGTGCCCCCTCCCTCACAACAGACCCTCCAAACATGCGCACTCCCTCAGCAATAACCCTCCGACAGTGCAGCACTCCCTCAGCACTGACCCTCCGACAGTGCAGCACTCCCTCAGCACTGACCCTCCGACAGTGCGCACTCCCTCAGCACTGACCCTCCGACAGTGCAGCACTCCCTCAGCACTGACCCTCCGACAGTGCGCACTCCCTCAGCACTGACCCTCCGACAGTGCGGCACTCCCTCAGCATTGACCCTCCGACAGTGCAGCACTCCCTCAGCACTGACCCTCCGACAGTGCGCACTCTCTCAGCACTGACCCTCCGACAGTGCGGCACTCCCTCAGCACTGACCCTCCGACAGTGCAGCACTCCCTCAGCACTGGCACTCCGACATTTCAGCACTCCCTCTGAACTGACCCTCCGACAGAGCGGCACTCCCTCAGCACTGACCCTCTGACAGTGCGGCACTCCCTCAGCACTGATCCTCCGACAGTGCAGCACTCCCTCAGCACTGACCCTCCGACAGTGCCCACTCCCACAGCACTGACCCTCCGACAGTGCCCACTCCTCAGCACTGACCCTCCGACAGTGCCCTCTCCATCAGCACTGATGCTCCAACAGTGCGGCACTCCCTCAGCACTGACCCTCTGACAGTGCGGCACTCCCTCAGCACTGACCCTCCGACAGTGCGGCACTCCCTCAGCACTGACCCTCCGACAGTGTGGCACTCCTTCGGTATTGACCCTCCGACAGTGCGGGACTCACTCAGCACTGACTCTCCGACAGTGCCCACTCCCTCCGCACTTTCCCTCTGACAGTACGGCACTCCCTCAGCACTGACCCTCCGATAGTGCGGCACTCCCTCAGCACTGACCCTCCGACAGTGCCCACTCCCTCAGCACTGACCCTCCGACAGTGCCCACTCCCTTAGCACTGACCCTCCAACAGTGCGGCACTCCCTCAGCACTGACCCTCCGACAGTGCGCACTCCCTCAGCACTGACCCTCCGACACTGCCCACTCCCTCAGCACTGACCCTCCGACAGTGCCCACTCCCTCAGCACTGACCCTCCGACAGTGCGCACTCTCTCAGCACTGACCCTCCGACAGTGCGGCACTCCCTCAGCACTGATCCTCCGACAGTGCGGCACTCCCTCAGCACTGTCCCTCCGACAGTGCGGCACTCCCTCAGCACTGATCCTCCGACAGTGCGGCACTCCCTCAGCACTGATCCTCCGACAGTGCAGCACTCCCTCAGCACTGGCACTCCGACATTTCAGCACTCCCTCAGCACTGACCCTCCGACAGAGCGGCACTCCCTCAGCACTGACCCTCTGACAGTGCAGCACTCCCTCAGCACTGACCCTCCGACAGTGCGGCACTCCCTCAGCACTGACCCTCCGACAGTGCGGCACTCCCTCAGCACTGATCCTCCGACAGTGCGGCACTCCCTCAGCACTGATCCTCCGACAGTGCAGCACTCCCTCAGCACTGGCACTCCGACATTTCAGCACTCCCTCAGCACTGACCCTCCGACAGAGCGGCACTCCCTCAGCACTGACCCTCTGGCAGTGCAGCACTCCCTCAGCACTGACCCTCCGACAGTGCGCACTCTCTCAGCACTGACCCTCCGACAGTGCGGCACTCCCTCAGCACTGACCCTCCGACAGTGCGGCACTCCCTCAGCACTGACCCTCCGACAGAGCGGCATTCCCTCAGCACTGACCCTCTGACAGTGCAGCACTCCCTCAGCACTGACCCTCCGACAGTGCGGCACTCCCTCAGCACTGACCCTCCGACAGTGCGGCACTCCCTCAGCACTGACCCTCTGACAGTGCGGCACTCCCTCAGCACTGACCCTCCGACAGTGCGGCACTCCCTCAGCCGTGACCCTCCGACAGTGCCCACTCCCTCAGCAGTGACCCTCCGACAGTGAACACTCCCTCAGCACTGACCCTCCGACAGAGCGGCACTCCCTCAGCACTGACCCTCTGACAGTGCAGCACTCCCTCAGCACTGACCCTCCGACAGTGCGGCACTCCCTCAGCACTGACCCTTCGACAGTGCCCACTCCCTCAGCAGTGACCCTCCGACAGTGAACACTCCCTCAGCACTGACCCTCCGAAAGTGCGCACTCCCTCAGCACTGACCCTCCGACAGTGCGCACTCCCACAGCACTGACCCTCCGACAGTGCGCACTCCCTCAGCGGTGACCCTCCGACCGTGAACACTCCCTCAGCACTGACCCTCCGACAGTGCGGCACTCCCTCAGCAGTGACCCTCCGACCGTGAACACTCCCTCAGCACTGACCCTCCGACAGTGCGCACTCCCTCAGCACTGACCCTCCGACAGTGCGCACTCCCACTGCACTGACCCTCCGACAGTGCGCACTCCCACAGCACTGACTCTCCGACAGTGCTCTCTCCCTCAGCACTGACCCTCCGACAGTGCCCACTCCCTCAGCACTGACCTTCCGACAGTGCGGCACTCCCTCAGCACTGACCCTCCGACAGTGCGGCACTCCCTCAGCACTGACCATCCGACAGTGCAGCACTCCCTCAGCACTGACCCTCCGACAGTGCCCACTCCCACAGCACTGACCCTCCGACAGGGTGCACTCCTCAGCACTGACCCTCCGACAGTGCGCACTCCCTCAGCACTGACCCTCCGACAGTGCCCACTCCCTCAGCACTGACCCTCCGACAGTGCCCACTCCCTCAGCACTGACCCTCTGGCAGTGCAGCACTCCCTCAGCACTGACCCTCCGACAGTGCGGCACTCCCTCAGCACTGACCCTCCGACAGTGCGGCACTCTCTCAGCACTGACCCTCCGACAGTGCGGCACTCCCTCAGCACTGATCCTCCGACAGTGCGGCACTCCCTCAGCACTGAACCTCCGACAGTGCGGCACTCCCTCAGCACTGATCCTCCGACAGTGCGGCACTCCCTCAGCACTGATCCTCCGACAGTGCAGCACTCCCTCAGCACTGGCACTCCGACATTTCAGCACTCCCTCAGCACTGACCCTCCGACAGAGCGGCACTCCCTCAGCACTGACCCTCTGACAGTGCAGCACTCCCTCAGCACTGACCCTCCGACAGTGCGGCACTCCCTCAGCACTGACCCTCCGACAGTGCGGCACTCCCTCAGCACTGATCCTCCGACAGTGCGGCACTCCCTCAGCACTGACCCTCCGACAGAGCGGCACTCCCTCAGCACTGACCCTCTGGCAGTGCAGCACTCCCTCAGCACTGACCCTCCGACAGTGCGCACTCTCTCAGCACTGACCCTCCGACAGTGCGGCACTCCCTCAGCACTGACCCTCCGACAGTGCGGCACTCCCTCAGCACTGACCCTCCGACAGAGCGGCATTCCCTCAGCACTGACCCTCTGACAGTGCAGCACTCCCTCAGCACTGACCCTCCGACAGTGCGGCACTCCCTCAGCACTGACCCTCCGACAGTGCGGCACTCCCTCAGCACTGACCCTCTGACAGTGCGGCACTCCCTCAGCACTGACCCTCCGACAGTGCGGCACTCCCTCAGCCGTGACCCTCCGACAGTGCCCACTCCCTCAGCAGTGACCCTCCGACAGTGAACACTCCCTCAGCACTGACCCTCCGACAGAGCGGCACTCCCTCAGCACTGACCCTCTGACAGTGCAGCACTCCCTCAGCACTGACCCTCCGACAGTGCGGCACTCCCTCAGCACTGACACTTCGACAGTGCCCACTCCCTCAGCAGTGACCCTCCGACAGTGAACACTCCCTCAGCACTGACCCTCCGAAAGTGCGCACTCCCTCAGCACTGACCCTCCGACAGTGCGCACTCCCACAGCACTGACCCTCCGACAGTGCGCACTCCCTCAGCGGTGACCCTCCGACCGTGAACACTCCCTCAGCACTGACCCTCCGACAGTGCGGCACTCCCTCAGCAGTGACCCTCCGACCGTGAACACTCCCTCAGCACTGACCCTCCGACAGTGCGCACTCCCTCAGCACTGACCCTCCGACAGTGCGCACTCCCACTGCACTGACCCTCCGACAGTGCGCACTCCCACAGCACTGACTCTCCGACAGTGCTCTCTCCCTCAGCACTGACCCTCCGACAGTGCCCACTCCCTCAGCACTGACCTTCCGACAGTGCGGCACTCCCTCAGCACTGACCCTCCGACAGTGCGGCACTCCCTCAGCACTGACCATCCGACAGTGCAGCACTCCCTCAGCACTGACCCTCCGACAGTGCCCACTCCCACAGCACTGACCCTCCGACAGGGTGCACTCCTCAGCACTGACCCTCCGACAGTGCGCACTCCCTCAGCACTGACCCTCCGACAGTGCCCACTCCCTCAGCACTGACCCTCCGACAGTGCCCACTCCCTCAGCACTGACCCTCTGGCAGTGCAGCACTCCCTCAGCACTGACCCTCCGACAGTGCGGCACTCCCTCAGCACTGACCCTCCGACAGTGCGGCACTCTCTCAGCACTGACCCTCCGACAGTGCGGCACTCCCTCAGCACTGATCCTCCGACAGTGCGGCACTCCCTCAGCACTGAACCTCCGACAGTGCGGCACTCCCTCAGCACTGATCCTCCGACAGTGCGGCACTCCCTCAGCACTGATCCTCCGACAGTGCAGCACTCCCTCAGCACTGGCACTCCGACATTTCAGCACTCCCTCAGCACTGACCCTCCGACAGAGCGGCACTCCCTCAGCACTGACCCTCTGACAGTGCAGCACTCCCTCAGCACTGACCCTCCGACAGTGCGGCACTCCCTCAGCACTGACCCTCCGACAGTGCGGCACTCCCTCAGCACTGATCCTCCGACAGTGCGGCACTCCCTCAGCACTGACCCTCCGACAGTGCAGCACTCCCTCAGCACTGACCCTCCGACAGAGCGGCATCCCCTCAGCACTGACCCTCTGACAGTGCAGCACTCCCTCAGCACTGACCCTCCGACAGTGCGGCACTCCCTCAGCACTGACCCTCCGACAGTGCGGCACTCCCTCAGCACTGACCCTCTGACAGTGCGGCACTCCCTCAGCACTGACCCTCCGACAGTGAACACTCCCTCAGCCGTGACCCTCCGACAGTGCCCACTCCCTCAGCACTGATCCTCTGACAGTGCAGCACTCCCTCAGCACTGACCCTCCGACAGTGCGGCACTCCCTCAGCACTGACCCTTCGACAGTGCCCACTCCCTCAGCAGTGACCCTCCGACAGTGAACACTCCCTCAGCACTGACCCTCCGACAGTGCGCACTCCCTCAGCACTGACCCTCCGACAGTGCGCACTCCCACAGCACTGACCCTCCGACAGTGCGCACTCCCTCAGCAGTGACCCTCCGACCGTGAACACTCCCTCAGCACTGACCCTCCGACAGTGCGGCACTCCCTCAGCAGTGACCCTCCGACCGTGAACACTCCCTCAGCACTGACCCTCCGACAGTGCGCACTCCCTCAGCACTGACCCTCCGACAGTGCGCACTCCCACAGCACTGACCCTCCGACAGTGCGCACTCCCACAGCACTGACTCTCCGACAGTGCCCTCTCCCTCAGCACTGACCCTCCGACAGTGCCCACTCCCTCAGCACTGACCTTCCGACAGTGCGGCACTCCCTCAGCACTGACCCTCCGACAGTGCGGCACTCCCTCAGCACTGACTCTCCGACAGTGCCCACTCCCACAGCACTGACCCTCCGACAGGGCCCACTGCTCAGCACTGACCCTCCGACAGAGCGGCACTCCCTCAGCACTGACCCTCCGACAGTGCCCACTCCCACAGCACTGACCCTCCGACAGGGCCCACTCCTCAGCACTGACCCTCCGACAGTGCCCACTCCCACAGCACTGACCCTCCGACAGTGCGGCACTCCCTCAGCAGTGACCCTCCGACAGTGAACACTCCCTCAGCACTGACCCTCCGACAGTGCGCACTCCCTCAGCACTGACCCTCCGACAGTGCGCACTCCCACAGCACTGACCCTCCGACAGTGCTCACTCCCACAGACTGACTCTCCGACAGTGCCCTCTCCCTCAGCACTGACCCTCCGACAGTGCCCACTCCCCAGCACTGACCTTCCGACAGTTCAGCACTCCCTCAGCACTGACCCTCCGACAGTGCGGCACTCCCTCAGCACTGATCCACCGACAGTGCGGCACTCCCTCAGCACTGACCCTCCGACAGTGCAGCACTCCCTCAGCACTGGCACTCCGACATTTCAGCACTCCCTCAGCACTGACCCTCCGACAGAGCGGCACTCCCTCAGCACTGACCCTCTGACAGTGCAGCACTCCCTCAGCACTGACCCTCCGACAGTGCGGCACTCCCTCAGCACTGACCCTCCGACAGTGCGGCACTCCCACAGCACTGACCCTCCGACAGTGCGCACTCCCTCAGCACTGATCCTCCGACAGTGCGGCACTCCCTCAGCACTGACCCTCCGACAGTGCAGCACTCCCTCAGCACTGACCCTCCGACAGTGCCCACTCCCACAGCACTGACCCTCCGACAGGGCCCACTCCTCAGCACTGACCCTCCGACAGTGCCCACTCCTCAGCACTGACCCTCCGACAGTGCCCTCTCCCTCAGCACTGATCCTCCAACAGTGCGGCACTCCCTCAGCACTGACCCTCCGACAGTGCGGCACTCCCTCAGCACTGACCCTCTGACAGTGCGGCACTCCCTCAGCACTGACCCTCCGACAGTGCGGCACTCCCTCAGCACTGACCCTCTGACAGTGCGGCACTCCCTCAGCACTGACCCTACGACAGAGCGACACTCCCTCAGCACAGACCCTCTGACAGTGCCCACTCCCTCAGCACTGACCCTCCGACAGTGCGGCACTCCCTCGATACTGACCGTCCGACAGTGTGGCACTCCTTCGGTATTGACCCTCCGACACTGCGGGACTCACTCAGCACTGACTTTCCGACAGTGCGGCACTCCCTCCGCACTTTCCCTCTGACAGTACGGCACTCCCTCAGCACTGATCCTCCGACAGTGCGGCACTCCCTCAGTACTGACCCTCCGACAGTGTAGCACTCCCTCAGCACTGACCCTCCGACATTTCAGCACTCCCTCAGCACTGACCCTACGACAGAGCGGCACTCCCTCAGCACTGACCCTCTGACAGTGCCCACTCCCTCAGCACTGACCCTCCGACAGTGCGGCACTCCCTCAGCACTGACCCTCCGACAGTGCGGCACTCCCTCAGCACTGACCCTCTGACAGTGCAGCACTCCCTCAGCACTGACCCTCCGATAGTGCGGCACTCCCTCAGCACTGACCCTCCGACAGTGCCCACTCCCTCAGCACTGTCTCTCCGATAGTGCGGCACTCCCTCAGCACTGACCTTCCGACAGTGCCCACTCCCTCAGCACTGACCCTCTGACAGTGCGGCACTCCCTCAGCACTGACCCTCCGACAGTGCCCACTCCCTCAGCACTGACCCTCCGATAGTGCGGCACTCCCTCAGCACTGACCCTCCTACAGTGCCCACTCCCTCAGCACTGACCCTCCGACAGTGCGGCACTCCCTCAGCACTGACCCTCCGACAGTGCGCACTCCCTCAGCACTGACCCTCCGACAGTGCCCACTCCCTCAGCACTGACCCTCCGACAGTGCCCACTCCCTCAGCACTGACCCTCCGACAGTGTGATACTCCCTCAGCACTGACCCTCCGACAGTGCAGCACTCCCTCAGCACTGACCCTCCGACAGTGCCCACTCCCTCAGCACTGACCCTCCGACAGTGCCCACTCCCTCAGCACTGACCCTCCGACAGTGCGGCACTCCCTCAGCACTGACCCTCTGGCAGTGCAGCACTCCCTCAGCACTGACCCTCCGACAGTGCGCACTCTCTCAGCACTGACCCTCCGACAGTGCGGCACTCCCTCAGCACTGACCCTCCGACAGTGCGGCACTCCCTCAGCACTGATCCTCCGACAGTGCGGCACTCCCTCAGCACTGACCCTCCGACAGTGCGGCACTCCCTCAGCACTGATCCTCCGACAGTGCGGCACTCCCTCAGCACTGACCCTCCGACAGTGCAGCACTCCCTCAGCACTGACCCTCCGATAGAGCGGCATTCCCTCAGCACTGACCCTCTGACAGTGCAGCACTCCCTCAGCACTGACCCTCCGACAGTGCGGCACTCCCTCAGCACTGACCCTCCGACAGTGCGGCAATCCCTCAGCACTGACCCTCCGACAGTGCGGCACTCCCTCAGCACTGACCCTCCGACAGTGCGGCACTCCCTCAGCCGTGACCCTCCGACAGTGCCCACTCGCTCAGCAGTGACCCTCCGACAGTGAACACTCCCTCAGCACTGACCCTCCGACAGAGCGGCACTCCCTCAGCACTGACCCTCTGACAGTGCAGCACTCCCTCAGCACTGACCCTCCGACAGTGCGGCACTCCCTCAGCACTGACCCTCCGACAGTGCCCACTCCCTCAGCACTGACCCTCCGACAGTGAACACTGCCTCAGCACTGACCCTCCGACAGTGCGCACTCCCTCAGCACTGACCCTCCGACAGTGCGCACTCCCACAGCACTGACCCTCCGACAGTGCGCACTCCCTCAGCAGTGACCCTCCGACCGTGAACACTCCCTCAGCACTGACCCTGCGACAGTGCTGCACTCCCTCAGCACTGACCCTCCCACCGTGAACACTCCCTCAGCACTGACCCTCCGACAGTGCGCACTCCCTCAGCACTGACCCTCCGACAGTGCGCACTCCCACAGCACTGACCCTCCGACAGTGCGCACTCCCACAGCACTGACTCTCCGACAGTGACCTCTCCCTTAGCACTGACGCTCCGACAGTGCCCACTCCCTCAGCACTGACCTTCCGACAGTGCGGCACTCCCTCAGCACTGACCCTCCGACAGTGCGGCACTCCCTCAGCACTGACCCTCCGACAGTGCAACACTCCCTCTGCAATGACCCTCCGACAGGGCCCAGTCCTCAGCACTGACCCTCCGACAGTGCCCACTCCTCAGCACTGACCCTCCGACAGTGCGCACTCCCTCAGCACTGACCCTCCGACAGTGCCCACTCCCACAGCACTGACCCTCCGACAGGGCCCACTCCTCAGCACTGACCCTCCGACAGTGCGCACTCCCACAGCACTGACCCTCCAACAGTGCGGCACTCCCTCAGCAGTGACCCTCCGACAGTGAACACTCCCTCAGCACTGACCCTCCGACAGTGCGCACTCCCTCAGCACTGACCCTCCGACAGTGCGCACTCCCACAGCACTGACCCTCCGACAGTGCTCACTCCCACAGACTGACTCTCCGACAGTGCCCTCTCCCTCAGCACTGACCCTCCGACAGTGCCCACTCCCTCAGCACTGACCCTCTGACAGTGCAGCACTCCCCAGCACTGACCTTCCGACAGTGCGGCACTCTCTCAGCACTGACCCTCCGACAGTGCGGCATTCCCTCAGCACTGACCCTCCGACAGTGCGGCACTCCCTCAGCACTGATCCTCCGACAGTGCGGCACTCCCTCAGCACTGACCCTCCGACAGTGCAGCACTCCCTCAGCACTGGCACTCCGATATTTCAGCACTCCCTCAGCACTGACCCTCCGACAGTGCGGCACTCCCTCAGCACTGACCCTCCGACAGTGCGGCACTCCCTCAGCACTGATCCTCCGACAGTGCGGCACTCCCTCAGCACTGACCCTCCGACAGTGCAGCACTCCCTCAGCACTGACCCTCCGATAGAGCGGCATTCCCTCAGCACTGACCCTCTGACAGTGCAGCACTCCCTCAGCACTGACCCTCCGACAGTGCGGCACTCCCTCAGCACTGACCCTCCGACAGTGCGGCAATCCCTCAGCACTGACCCTCCGACAGTGCGGCACTCCCTCAGCACTGACCCTCCGACAGTGCGGCACTCCCTCAGCCGTGACCCTCCGACAGTGCCCACTCGCTCAGCAGTGACCCTCCGACAGTGAACACTCCCTCAGCACTGACCCTCCGACAGAGCGGCACTCCCTCAGCACTGACCCTCTGACAGTGCAGCACTCCCTCAGCACTGACCCTCCGACAGTGCGGCACTCCCTCAGCACTGACCCTCCGACAGTGCCCACTCCCTCAGCACTGACCCTCCGACAGTGAACACTCCCTCAGCACTGACCCTCCGACAGTGCGCACTCCCTCAGCACTGACCCTCCGACAGTGCGCACTCCCACAGCACTGACCCTCCGACAGTGCGCACTCCCTCAGCAGTGACCCTCCGACCGTGAACACTCCCTCAGCACTGACCCTGCGACAGTGCTGCACTCCCTCAGCACTGACCCTCCCACCGTGAACACCCCCTCAGCACTGACCCTCCGACAGTGCGCACTCCCTCAGCACTGACCCTCCGACAGTGCGCACTCCCACAGCACTGACCCTCCGACAGTGCGCACTCCCACAGCACTGACTCTCCGACAGTGACCTCTCCCTCAGCACTGACGCTCCGACAGTGCCCACTCCCTCAGCACTGACCTTCCGACAGTGCGGCACTCCCTCAGCACTGACCCTCCGACAGTGCGGCACTCCCTCAGCACTGACCCTCCGACAGTGCAACACTCCCTCTGCAATGACCCTCCGACAGGGCCCAGTCCTCAGCACTGACCCTCCGACAGTGCCCACTCCTCAGCACTGACCCTCCGACAGTGCGCACTCCCTCAGCACTGACCCTCCGACAGTGCCCACTCCCACAGCACTGACCCTCCGACAGGGCCCACTCCTCAGCACTGACCCTCCGACAGTGCGCACTCCCACAGCACTGACCCTCCAACAGTGCGGCACTCCCTCAGCAGTGACCCTCCGACAGTGAACACTCCCTCAGCACTGACCCTCCGACAGTGCGCACTCCCACATCACTGACCCTCCGACAGTGCTCACTCCCACAGACTGACTCTCCGACAGTGCCCTCTCCCTCAGCACTGACCCTCCGACAGTGCCCACTCCCTCAGCACTGACCCTCTGACAGTGCAGCACTCCCCAGCACTGACCTTCCGACAGTGCGGCACTCCCTCAGCACTGACCCTCCGACAGTGCGGCATTCCCTCAGCACTGACCCTCCGACAGTGCGGCACTCCCTCAGCACTGATCCTCCGACAGTGCGGCACTCCCTCAGCACTGACCCTCCGACAGTGCAGCACTCCCTCAGCACTGGCACTCCGATATTTCAGCACTCCCTCAGCACTGACCCTCCGACAATGCGGCAATCCCTCAGCACTGACCCTCCGACAGTGCGGCACTCCCTCAGCCGTGACCCTCCGACAGTGCCGACTCGCTCAGCAGTGACCCTCCGACAGTGAACACTCCCTCAGCACTGACCCTCCGACAGAGCGGCACTCCCTCAGCACTGACCCTCTGACAGTGCAGCACTCCCTCAGCACTGACCCTCCGACAGTGCGGCACTCCCTCAGCACTGACCCTCCGACAGTGCCCACTCCCTCAGCAGTGACCCTCCGACAGTGAACACTCCCTCAGCACTGACCCTCCGACAGTGCGCACTCCCTCAGCACTGACCCTCCGACAGTGCGCACTCCCACAGCACTGACCCTCCGACAGTGCGCACTCCCTCAGCAGTGACCCTCCGACCGTGAACACTCCCTCAGCACTGACCCTGCGACAGTGCGGCACTCCCTCAGCACTGACCCTCCCACCGTGAACACTCCCTCAGCACTGACCCTCCGACAGTGCGCACTCCCTCAGCACTGACCCTCCGACAGTGCGCACTCCCACAGCACTGACCCTCCGACAGTGCGCACTCCCACAGCACTGACTCTCCGACAGTGCCCACTCCCTCAGCACTGACGCTCCGACAGTGCCCACTCCCTCAGCACTGACCTTCCGACAGTGCGGCACTCCCTCAGCACTGACCCTCCGACAGTGCGGCACTCCCTCAGCACTGACCCTCCGACAGTGCAACACTCCCTCTGCAATGACCCTCCGACAGGGCCCAGTCCTCAGCACTGACCCTCCGACAGTGCCCACTCCTCAGCACTGACCCTCCGACAGTGCGCACTCCCTCAGCACTGACGCTCCGACAGTGCCCACTCCCTCAGCACTGACCTTCCGACAGTGCCCTCTCCCTCAGCACTGACCCTCCGACAGTGCCCAATCCCTCAGCACTGACGCTCCGACAGTGCCCACTCCCTCAGCACTGACCTTCCGACAGTGCGGCACTCCCTCAGCACTGACCCTCCGACAGTGCGGCACTCCCTCAGCACTGACCCTCCGACAGTGCAACACTCCCTCTGCAATGACCCTCCGACAGGGCCCAGTCCTCAGCACTGACCCTCCGACAGTGCCCACTCCTCAGCACTGACCCTCCGACAGTGCGCACTCCCTCAGCACTGACCCTCCGAAAGTGCCCACTCCCACAGCACTGACCCTCCGACAGGGCCCACTCCTCAGCACTGACCCTCCGACAGTGCGCACTCCCACAGCACTGACCCTCCAACAGTGCGGCACTCCCTCAGCAGTGACCCTCCGACAGTGAACACTCCCTCAGCACTGACCCTCCGACAGTGCGCACTCCCTCAGCACTGACCCTCCGACAGTGCGCACTCCCACAGCACTGACCCTCCGACAGTGCTCACTCCCACAGACTGACTCTCCGACAGTGCCCTCTCCCTCAGCACTGACCCTCCGACAGTGCCCACTCCCTCAGCACTGACCCTCTGACAGTGCAGCACTCCCCAGCACTGACCTTCCGACAGTGCGGCACTCCCTCAGCACTGACCCTCCGACAGTGCGGCATTCCCTCAGCACTGACCCTCCGACAGTGCGGCACTCCCTCAGCACTGATCCTCCGACAGTGCGGCACCCCCTCAGCACTGACCCTCCGACAGTGCAGCACTCCCTCAGCACTGGCACTCCGATATTTCAGCACTCCCTCAGCACTGACCCTCCGACAGAGCGGCACTCCCTCAGCACTGACCCTCTGACAGTGCAGCACTCCCTCAGCACTGACCCTCCGACAGTGCGGCACTCCCTCAGCACTGACCCTCCGACAGTGCGGCACTCCCTCAGCACTGACCCTCCGACAGTGCGGCACTCCCTCAGCACTGATCCTCCGACAGTGCGGCACTCCCTCAGCACTGACCCTCCGACAGTGCAGCACTCCCTCAGCACTGACCCTCCGACAGAGCGGCATCCCCTCAGCACTGACCCTCTGACAGTGCAGCACTCCCTCAGCACTGACCGTCCGACAGTGCGGCACTCCCTCAGCACTGACCCTCCGACAGTGCCCACTCCCTCAGCACTGACCCTCCGACAGAGCGGCACTCCCTCAGCACTGACCCTCCGACAGTGCCCACTCCCTCAGCACTGACCCTCCGACAGAGCGGCACTCCCTCAGCACTGACCCTCCGACAGTGCGGCACTCCCTCAGCACTGACCCTCTGACAGTGCAGCACTCCCTCAGCACTGACCGTCCGACAGTGCGGCACTCCCTCAGCACTGACCCTCCGACAGTGCCCACTCCCTCAGCACTGACCCTCCGACAGAGCGGCACTCCCTCAGCACTGACCCTCCGACAGTGCGGCACTCCCTCAGCACTGACCCTCCGACAGTGCGCACTCCCACAGCACTGACCCTCCGACAGTGCGGCACTCCCTCAGCACTGACCCTCCGACAGTGCAGCACTCCCTCAGCACTGACCCTCCGACAGAGCGGCACTCCCTCAGCACTGACCCTCTGACAGTGCAGCACTCCCTCAGCACTGACCCTCCGACAGTGCGGCACTCCCTCAGCACTGACCCTCCGACAGTGCCCACTCCCTCAGCAGTGACCCTCCGACAGTGAACACTCCCTCAGCACTGACCCTCCGACAGTGCGCACTCCCTCAGCACTGACCCTCCGACAGTGCGCACTCCCACAGCACTGACCCTCCGACAGTGCACACTCCCTCGGCACTGACCCTCCGACAGTGCCCACTCCCACAGCACTGACCCTCCGACAGTGCGGCACTCCCTCAGCAGTGACCCTCCGACAGTGAACACTCCCTCAGCACTGACCCTCCGACATTGCGCACTCCCTCAGCACTGACCCTCCGACAGTGCGCACTCCCTCAGCACTGACCCTCCGACAGTGCGGCACTCCCTCAGCAGTGACCCTCCGACAGTGAACACTCCCTCAGCACTGACCCTCCGACATTGCGCACTCCCTCAGCACTGACCCTCCGACAGTGCGCACTCCCACAGCACTGACTCTCCGATAGTGCCCTCTCCCTCAGCACTGACCCTCCGACAGTGCCCACTCCCTCAGCACTGACCCTCCGACAGTGCGGAACTCCCTTAGCACTGACCTTCCGACAGTGCGGCACTCCCTCAGCACTGACCCTCTGACAGTGCGCACTCCCTCAGCACTGACCCTCCGACAGTGCGCACTCCCTCAGCACTGACCGTCCGACAGTGCGCACTCCCTCAGCAATGACCCTCCGACAGTGCCGCACTCCCACAGCACTGACCCTCCGACAGTGCCCACTCCTTAGCACTGACCCTCCGACAGTGCCCGCTCCCTCAGCACTGACCCTCCGACAGTGCGCACTCCCTCAGCACTGACCCTCCGACAGTGCGCACTCCCACAGCACTGACCCTCCGACAGTGCTCACTCCCACAGACTGACTCTCCGACAGTGCCCTCTCCCTCAGCACTGACCTTCCGACAGTGCTCACTCCCTCAGCACTGACCCTCTGACAGTGCAGCACTCCCCAGCACTGACCTTCCGACAGTGCGGCACTCCCTCAGCACTGACCCTCCGACAGTGCGGCATTCCCTCAGCACTGACCCTCCGACAGTGCGGCACTCCCTCAGCACTGATCCTCCGACAGTGCGGCACTCCCTCAGCACTGACCCTCCGACAGTGCAGCACTCCCTCAGCACTGGCACTCCGATATTTCAGCACTCCCTCAGCACTGACCCTCCGACAGAGCGGCACTCCCTCAGCACTGACCCTCCGACAGTGCAGCACTCCCTCAGCACTGACCCTCCGACAGTGCGGCACTCCCTCAGCACTGACCCTCCGACAGTGCGGCACTCCCTCAGCACTGACCCTCCGACAGTGCGGCACTCCCTCACCACTGACCCTCCGACAGTGCAGCACTCCCTCAGCACTGACCCTCCGACAGAGCGGCACTCCCTCAGCACTGACCCTCCGACAGTGCGGCACTCCCACAGCACTGACCCTCCGACAGTGCCCACTCCCTCAGCACTGACCCTTCGACAGAGCAGCACTCCCTCAGCACTGACCCTCCGACAGTGCGGCACTCCCTCAGCACTGACCCTCCGACAGTGCGCACTCCCACAGCACTGACCCTCCGACAGTGCGGCACTCCCTCAGCACTGACCCTCCGACAGTGCAGCACTCCCTCAGCACTGACCCTCCGACAGAGCGGCACTCCCTCAGCACTGACCCTCTGACAGTGCAGCACTCCCTCAGCACTGACCCTCCGACAGTGCGGCACTCCCTCAGCACTGACCCTCCAACAGTGCCCACTCCCTCAGCAGTGACCCTCCGACAGTGAACACTCCCTCAGCACTGACCCTCCGACAGTGCGCACTCCCTCAGCACTGACCCTCCGACAGTGCGCACTCCCACAGCACTGACCCTCCGACAGTGCACACTCCCTCGGCACTGACCCTCCGACAGTGCCCACTCCCACAGCACTGACCCTCCGACAGTGCGGCACTCCCTCAGCAGTGACCCTCCGACAGTGAACACTCCCTCAGCACTGACCCTCCGACAGTGCGCACTCCCTCAGCACTGACCCTCCGACAGTGCGCACTCCCACAGCACTGACCCTCTGACAGTGCGCACTCCCACAGCACTGACTCTCCGACAGTGCCCTCTCCCTCAGCACTGACCCTCCGACAGTGCCCACTCCCTCAGCACTGACCCTCCGACAGTGCGGAACTCCCTTAGCACTGACCTTCCGACAGTGCGCACTCCCTCAGCACTGATCCTCCGACAGTGCGCACTCCCTCA
Organism: Chiloscyllium plagiosum; assembly: GCF_037043375.1. NCBI lineage: Eukaryota > Metazoa > Chordata > Chondrichthyes > Orectolobiformes > Hemiscylliidae > Chiloscyllium > Chiloscyllium plagiosum. Next base: position 136,739,299 of record NW_028270143.1, on the reverse strand, counting down.
TCACTGACCCTCTGACATTGCGCACTCCCTCAGCACTGACCCTCCGACAGTGCGCACTCCCTCAGCACTGACCGTCCGACAGTGCGGCACTCCCACAGCACTGACCCTCCGATAGTGCGCACTCCCACAGCACTGACCCTCCGACAGTGCGGCACTCCCTCAGCACTGACCCTCTGACAGTGCAGCACTCCCTCAGCACTGACCATCCGACAGTGCGGCACTCCCTCAGCACTGACCCTCTGACAGTGCTGCACTCCCTCAGCACTGACCCTCCGACAGTGCGGCACTCCCTCAGCACTGACCCTCCGACAGTGCGGCACTCCCTCAGCACTGATCCTCCGACAGTGCGGCAGTCCCTCAGCACTGACCCTCCGACAGTGCGGCACTCCCTCAGCACTGACCCTCCGACAGAGCGGCACTCCCTCAGCACTGACCCTCTGACAGTGCAGCACTCCCTCAGCACTGACCCTCCGACAGTGCGGCACTCCCTCAGCACTGACCCTCCGACAGTGCCCACTCCCTCAGCACTGACCCTCCGACAGTGCGGCACTCCCTCAGCACTGACCCTCCGACAGTGCGGCACTCCCTCAGCACTGACCCTCCGACAGTGCGGCACTCCCACAGCACTGACCTTCCGACAGTGCGGCACTCCCTCAGCACTGACCCTCCAACAGTGCAGCACTCCCTTAGCACTGACCCTCCGACAGAGCGGCACTCCCTCAGCACTGACCCTCTGACAGTGCAGCACTCCCTCAGCATTGACCCTCCGACAGTGCGGCACTCCCTCAGTACTGATCCTCCGACAGTGCGCACTCCCACAGCACTGACCCTCCGACAGTGCGGCACTCCCTCAGCACTGACCCTCCGACAGTGCAGCACTCCCTCAGCACTGACCCTCCGACAGAGCGGCACTCCCTCAGCACTGACCCTCTGACAGTGCAGCACTCCCTCAGCACTGACCCTCCGACAGTGCAGCACTCCCTCAGCACTGACCCTCCGACAGTGCCCACTCCCTCAGCAGTGACCCTCCGACAGTGAACACTCCCTCAGCACTGACCCTCCGACAGTGCGCACTCCCTCAGCACTGACCCTCCGACAGTGCGCACTCCCACAGCACTGAACCTCCGACAGTGCCCACTCCCTCAGCACCGACCCTCCGACACTGCCCACATCCTCAGCACTGAACCTCCGACAGTGCCCACTCCCTCACAACTGACCCTCCGACAATGCGGCACTCCCTCAGCACTGACCCTCCGACAGTGCAGCACACCCTCAGCACTGACCCTCTGACAGTGCGGCACTCCCTCAGCACTGACCCTCCGACAGTGCGGCACTCCCTCAGCACTGACTCTCCGACAGTGCGGCACTCCCTCAGCACTGACCCTCCGACAGTGCGGCACTCCCTCAGCACTGACCCTCCGACAGTGCGGCACTCCCTCAGCACTGACCCTCCGACAGTGCAGCACTCCCTCAGCACTGACCCTCCGACAGTGCGGCACTCCCTCAGCACTGACCCTCCGACAGTGCAGCACTCCCACAGCACTGACCCTCCGACAGTGCGGCACTCCCTCAGCACTGACCCTCCGACAGTGCAGCACTCCCTCAGCACTGACCCTCCGACAGTGCGGCACTCCCTCAGCACTGACCCTCCGACAGTGCAGCACTCCCACAGCACTGACCCTCCGACAGTGCGGCACTCCCTCAGCACTGACCCTCCGACGGTGCCCACTCCCTCAGCACTGACCCTCCGACAGTGCGCACTCCCTCAGCACTGACCAGCCGACAGTGCCCACTCCCTCAGCACTGACCCTCCGACAGTGCGGCGCTCCCTCAACACGGACCCTCCGACAGTGCAGCACTCCCTCAGCACTGACCCTCCGACAGTGCAGCACTCCCTCAGCATTGACCCTCCAACAGTGCGGCACTACCTCAGCACTCACCCTCCGACAGTGCTGCACACCCTCAGGACTGACCCTCCGTCAGTGCGGCACTCCCTCAGCACTGACCCTCTGACAGTGCCCACTCCCTCAGCACTGACCCTCCGACAGTGCGCACTCCCTCAGCACTGACCCTCCGACAGTGCCCACTCCCTCAGAACTGACCTTCCGACAGTGCGGCACTCCCTCAGCACTGACCCTCCGACAGTGCGGCACTCCCTCAGCACTGACCCTCCGACAGTGCAACACTCCCTCAGCAATGACCCTCCGACAGGGCCCAGTCCTCAGCACTGACCCTCCGACAGAGCCCACTCCTCAGCACTGACCCTCCGACAGTGCGCACTCCCTCAGCACTGACCCTCCGAAAGTGCCCACTCCCACAGCACTGACCCTATGACAGGGCCCACTCCCTCAGCACTGACCCTCCGACAGTGCCCTCTCCCTCAGCACTGATCCTCCAACAGTGCGGCACTCCCTCAGCACTGACCCTCCGACAGTGCGGCACTCCCTCAGCACTGACCCTCCGACAGTGCGGCACTCCCTCAGCACTGACCCTCCGACAGTGCGGCACTCCCTCAGCACTGACCCTCCGACAGTGCGGCACTCCCTCAGCACTGACCCTCCGACTGTGCGGCACTCCCTCGATACTGACCGTCCGACAGTGTGGCACTCCTTCGGTATTGACCCTCCGACAGTGCGGGACTCACTCAGCACTGACTCTCCGACAGTGCCCACTCCCTCCGCACTTTCCCTCTGACAGTAGGGCACTCCCTCAGTACTGACCCTCCGACAGTGCAGCACTCCCTCAGCACTGACCCTCCGATAGTGCGGCACTCCCTCAGCACTGACCCTCCGACAGTGCCCACTCCCTCAGCACTGACCCTCCGACAGTGCGGCACTCCCTCAGCACTGACCCTCCGACAGTGCGGCACTCCCTCAGCACTGACCCTCCGACAGTGCCCACTCCTTCAGCACTGACCCTCCGACATTGCGGCACTCCCTCAGCACTGACCCTCCGACAGTGCGGCACTCCCTCAGCACTGACCCTCCGACAATGCGGCACTCCCTCAGCAGTAACCCTCCGACAGTGCCCACTCCCTCAGCACTGACCCTCCGACAGTGCAGCACTCCCTCAGCACTGACCCTCCGACAGAGCGGCAGTCCCTCAGCACTGACCCTCTGACAGTGCAGCACTCCCTCAGCACTGACCCTCCGACAGTGCGGCACTCCCTCAGCACTGACCCTCCGACAGTGCGGCACTCCCTCAGCACTGACCCTCCGACAGTGCGGCACTCCCTCAGCACTGACCCTCCGACAGTGCGGCACTCCCTCAGCAGTGACCCTCCGACAGTGAACACTCCCTCAGCACTGACCCTCTGACAGAGTGCACTCCCTCAGCACTGACCCTCCGACAGTGCGCACTCCCACAGCACTGACCCTCCGATCGTGCGCACTCCCACAGCACTGACCCTCCGACAGTGCGGCACTCCCTCAGCAGTGACCCTCCGACAGTGAACACTCCCTCAGCACTGACCCTCCGACAATGCGCATTCCCTCAGCACTGACCCTCCGACAGTGCAGCACTCCCACAGCACTGACCCTCCGACAGTGCGCACTCCCACAGCACTGACTCTCCGACAGTGCCCTCTCCCTCAGCACTGACCCTCCGACAGTGCCCACTCCCTCAGCACTGACCCTCCGACAGTGCGCACTCCCTCAGCACTGACCCTCCGACAGTGCGCACTCCCTCAGCACTGACCGTCCGACAGTGCGCACTCCCTCAGCACTGACCCTCCCACAGTGCGGCACTCCCTCAGCACTGACCCTCCGACAGTGCGGCACTCCCTCAGCACTGACCCTCCGACAGTGCGGCACTCCCACAGCACTGATCCTCCGACAGTGCCCACTCCCTCAGCACTGACCCTCCGACAGTGCAGCACTCCCTCAGCACTGACCCTCCGACAGAGCGGCACTCCCTCAGCACTGACCCTCTGACAGTGCAGCACTCCCTCAGCACTGACCCTCCGACAGTGCCCACTCCCTCAGCACTGACCCTCCGACAGTGCGGCACTCCCTCAGCACTGACCCTCCGACAGTGCGGCACTCCCTCAGCACTGACCCTCCGACAGTGCGGCACTCCCTCAGCAGTGACCCTCCGACAGTGAACACTCCCTCAGCACTGACCCTCCGACAGTGCGCACTCCCTCAGCACTGACCGTCCGACAGTGCGCACTCCCTCAGCAATGACCCTCTGACAGTGCCGCACTCCCACAGCACTGATCCTCCGACAGTGCCCACTCCTTAGCACTGACCCTCCGACAGTGCCCGCTCCCTCAGCACTGAGCCTCCGACAGTGCCCTCTCCCTCAGCACTGACCCTCCGACAGTGCGGCACTCCATCAGCACTTACCCTCCAACAGTGCGGCACTCCCACAGCACTGACCCTACGACAGTGCGGCATTCCCTCGATACTGACCGTCCGACAGTGTGGCACTCCTTCGGTATTGACCGACAGTGCGGGACTCACTCAGCACTGACCCTCCGATAGTGCAGCATTCCCTCAGCACTGACCCTCCGACAGTGCCCACTCCCTCAGCACTGACCCTCCGACAGTGCCCACTCCCTCAGCACTTTCCCTCTGACAGTGTGGCACTCCCTCAGCACTGACCCTCCGACAGTGTAGCAATCCCTCAGCACCGACCCACCGACAGTGCCCACACCCTCAGCACTGAACCTCCGACAGTGCCCACTCCCTCACAATTGACCCTCCGACAATGCGGCACTCCCTCAGGACTGACCCTCCGACAGTGCGGCACTCCCTCAGGACTCACCCTCCGACAGTGCTGCACACCCTCAGGACTGACCCTCCGACAGTGCGGCACTCCCTCAGCACTGACCCTCCGACAGTGCAGCACTCCCTCAGGACTCACCCTCCGACAGTGCTGCACACCCTCAGGACTGACCCTCCGACAGTGCGGCACTCCCTCAGCACTGACCCTCTGACAGTGCCCACTCCCTCAGCACTGACCCTCCGACAGTGCGCACTCCCTCAGCACTGACCCTCCGACAGAGCGGCACTCCCTCAGCACTGACCCTCAGACAGTGCAGCACTCCCTCAGCACTGACCCTCCGACAGTGCAGCACTCCCTCAGCACTGACCCTCCGACAGTGCGGCACTCCCTCAGCACTGACCCTCCGACAGTGCGGCACTCCCTCAGCACTGACCCTCCGACAGTGCAGCACTCCCTCAGCACTGACCCTCCGACAGAACGGCACTCCCTCAGCACTGACCCTCTGACAGTGCAGCACTCCCTCAGCACTGACCCTCCGACAGTGCGGCACTCCCTCAGCACTGACCCTCCGACAGTGCAGCACTCCCTCAGCACTGACCCTCCGACAGTGCGGCACTCCCTCAGCACTGACCCTCCGACAGTGCGGCACTCCCTCAGCACTGACCCTCCGACAGTGCGGCACTCCCTCAGCAGTGACCCTCCGACAGTGCCCACTCCCTCAGCACTGACCCTCCGACAGTGCAGCACTCCCTCAGCACTGACCCTCCGACAGAGCGGCACTCCCTCAGCACTGACCCTCTGACAGTGCAGCACTCCCTCAGCACTGACCCTCCGACAGTGCGGCACTCCCTCAGAACTGACCCTCCGACAGTGCCCACTCCCTCAGCACTGACCCTCCGACAGTGCGGCACTCCCTCAGCACTGACCCTCCGACAGTGCGGCACTCCCTCAGAACTGACCCTCCGACAGTGCGGCACTCCGTCAGCAGTGACCCTCCGACAGTGAACACTCCCTCAGCACTGACCCTCCGACAGTGCGCACTCCCTCAGCACTGACCCTCCGACAGTGCGCAGTCCCACAGCACTGACCCTCCGACAGTGCGCACTCCCACAGCACTGACCCTCCGACAGTGAACACTCCCTCAGCACTGACCCTCCGACAGTGAACACTCCCTCAGCACTGACCCTCCGTCAGTGCGCACTCCCTCAGCACTGACCCTCCGACAGTGCCCACTCCCTCAGCACTGACCCTCCGACAGTGCGCACTCCCACAGCACTGACCCTCCGACAGTGAACACTCCCTCAGCACTGACCCTCCGACAGTGCCCACTCCCTCAGCACTGACCCTCCGACAGTGCAGCACTCCCTCAGCACTGACCCTCCGACAGAGCGGCACTCCCTCAGCACTGACCCTCTGACAGTGCAGCACTCCCTCAGCACTGACCCTCCGACAGTGCGGCACTCCCTCAGAACTGACCCTCCGACAGTGCCCACTCCCTCAGCACTGACCCTCCGACAGAGCGGCACTCCCTCAGCACTGAACCTCCGACAGTGCGGCACTCCCTCAGAACTGACCCTCCGACAGTGCGGCACTCCGTCAGCAGTGACCCTCCAACAGTGAACACTCCCTCAGCACTGACCCTCCGACAGTGCGCACTCCCTCAGCACTGACCCTCCGACAGTGCGCAGTCCCACAGCACTGACCCTCCGACAGTGCGCACTCCCACAGCACTGACCCTCCGACAGTGAACACTCCCTCAGCACTGACCCTCCGACAGTGAACACTCCCTCAGCACTGACCCTCCGACAGTGCGGCACTCCCTCAGCACTGACCCTCCGACAGTGCGGCACTCCCTCAGCAGTGACCCTCCGACAGTGAACACTCCCTCAGCACTGACCTTCTGACAGAGTGCACTCCCTCAGCACTGACCCTCCGACAGTGCGCACTCCCACAGCACTGACCCTCCGATCGTGCGCACTCCCACAGCACTGACCCTCCGACAGTGCGGCACTCCCTCAGCAGTGACCCTCCGACAGTGAACACTCCCTCAGCACTGACCCTCCGACAATGCGCATTCCCTCAGCACTGACCCTCCGACAGTGCAGCACTCCCACAGCACTGACCCTCCGACAGTGCGCACTCCCACAGCACTGACTCTCCGACAGTGCCCTCTCCCTCAGCACTGACCCTCCGACAGTGCCCACTCCCTCAGCACTGACCCTCCGACAGTGCGCACTCCCTCAGCACTGACCCTCCGACAGTGCGCACTCCCACAGCACTGACCGTCCGACAGTGCGCACTCCCTCAGCACTGACCCTCCCACAGTGCGGCACTCCCTCAGCACTGACCCTCCGACAGTGCGGCACTCCCACAGCACTGATCCTCCGACAGTGCCCACTCCCTCAGCACTGACCCTCCGACAGTGCAGCACTCCCTCAGCACTGACCCTCCGACAGAGCGGCACTCCCTCAGCACTGACCCTCTGACAGTGCAGCACTCCCTCAGCACTGACCCTCCGACAGTGCCCACTCCCTCAGCACTGACCCTCCGACAGTGCGGCACTCCCTCAGCACTGACCCTCCGACAGTGCGGCACTCCCTCAGCACTGACCCTCCGACAGTGCGGCACTCCCTCAGCAGTGACCCTCCGACAGTGAACACTCCCTCAGCACTGACCCTCCGACAGTGCGCACTCCCTCAGCACTGACCGTCCGACAGTGCGCACTCCCTCAGCAATGACCCTCTGACAGTGCCGCACTCCCACAGCACTGATCCTCCGACAGTGCCCACTCCTTAGCACTGACCCTCCGACAGTGCCCGCTCCCTCAGCACTGAGCCTCCGACAGTGCCCTCTCCCTCAGCACTGACCCTCCGACAGTGCGGCACTCCATCAGCACTTACCCTCCAACAGTGCGGCACTCCCACAGCACTGACCCTCCGACAGTGAACACTCCCTCAGCACTGACCCTCCGACAGTGAACTCTCCCTCAGCACTGACCCTCCGTCAGTGCGCACTCCCTCAGCACTGACCCTCCGACAGTGCCCACTCCCTCAGCACTGACCCTCCGACAGTGCGGAACTCCCTTAGCACTGACCTTCCGACAGTGCGGCACTCCCTCAGCACTGACCCTCCAACAGTGCGCACTCCCTCAGCACTGACCCTCCGACAGTGCGCACTCCCTCAGCACTGACCCTCCGACAGTGCGCACTCCCACAGCACTGACCCTCCGACAGTGAACACTCCCTCAGCACTGACCCTCCGACAGTGAACACTCCCTCAGCACTGACCCTCCGTCAGTGCGCACTCCCTCAGCACTGACCCTCCGACAGTGCCCACTCCCTCAGCACTGACCCTCCGACAGTGCAGAACTCCCTTAGCACTGACCTTCCGACAGTGCGGCACTCCCTCAGCACTGACCCTCCAACAGTGCGCACTCCCTCAGCACTGACCCTCCGACAGTGCGCACTCCCTCAGCACTGACTGTCCGACAGTGCGCACTCCCTCAGCAATGACCCTCCGACAGTGCCGCACTCCCACAGCAATGACCCTCCGACAGGGCCCAGTCCTCAGCACTGACCCTCCGACAGAGCCCACTCCTCAGCACTGACCCTCCGACAGTGCGCACTCCCTCAGCACTGACCCTCCGACAGGGCCCACTCCCTCAGCACTGACCCTCCGACAGTGCCCTCTCCCTCAGCACTGATCCTCCAACAGTGCGGCACTCCCTCAGCATTGACCCTCCGACAGTGCGGCACTCCCTCAGCACTGACCCTCCGACAGTGCGGCACTCCCTCAGCACTGACCCTCCGACAGTGCGGCACTCCCTCAGCACTGACCCTCCGACAGTGCGGCACTCCCTCAGCACTGACCCTCCGACAGTGCGGCACTCCCTCAGCACTGACCCTCCGACAGTGCGGCACTCCCTCAGCACTGACCCTCCGACAGTGCCCACTCCCTCAGCACTTTCCCTCTGACAGTGCGGCACTCCCTCAGCACTGACCCTCCGACAGTGCGCACTCCCTCAGCACTGACCCTCCGACAGTGCCCACTCCTCAGCATCGACCCTCCGACAGTGCCCACTCCCTCAGCACTGACCCTCGGACAGTGCGGCACTCCCTCAGCAGTGACCCTCCGACAGTGTGCACTCCCTCAGCACTGACCCTCCGACAGTGCGCACTCTCTCAGCACTGACCCTCCGACTGTGTGCACTCCCTCAGCACCGACCCTCCGACAGTGCGGCACTCCCTCAGCACTGACCCTCCGACAGTGCGGCACTCCCTCAGCAGTGACCCTCCGACTGTGTGCACTCCCTCAGCACTGACCCTCCGACCGTGCGCACTCCCTCAGCACTGACCCTCCGACAGTGCGGCACTCCCTCAGCACTGACCCTCCGACTGTGTGCACTCCCTCAGCACTGACCCTCCGACAGTGCGGCACTCCCTCAGCACTGACCCTCCGACTGTGTGCACTCCCTCAGCACTGACCCTCCGACAGTGCGGCACACCCTCAGCACTGACCCTCCGACAGTGCGGCACTCCCTCAGCACTGACCCTCCGACAGTGCAGCACTCCCTCAGCACTGACCCTCCGACAGTGCGGCACTCCCTCAGCACTGACCCTCTGACAGTGCCCAGTCCCTCAGCACTGACCCTCCGACATTGCCCACTCCCTCAGCACTGACCCTCCGACAGTGTGGCACTCCCTCAGCACTGACCCTCCGACAGTGCTGCACTCCCTCAGCACTGACCCTCCGACAGTGCGGCACTCCCTCAGCACTGACCCTCCGACAGTGCGGCACTCCCTCAGCACTGACCCTCCGACAGTGCCCACTCCCTCAGCACTGACCCTCCCACAATGCGGCATTCCCTCAGCACTGACCCTCCGACAGTGCGCACTCCCTCAGCACATTCCCTCTGACAGTGCGGCACTCCCTCAGCACAGACCCTCTGACAGTGCGCACTCCCTCACCACTGACCCTCCGACAGTGCAGCACTCCCTCAGCACTGACCCTCCGACAGTGCGGCACTCCCTCAGCACTGACCCTCCGACAGTGCGCACTCCCTCAGCACTGACTCTCCGACAGTGCGGCACTCCCTCAGCACAGACCCTCCGACAGTGCGCACTCCCTCACCACTGACCCTCCGACAGTGCAGCACTCCCTCAGCACTGACCCTCCGACAGTGCAGCACTCCCTCAGCACTGACCATCTGACAGTGCAGCACTCCCTCAGCACTGACCCTCCTCAGTGCCCACTCCCTCAGCACTGACCCTCCGACAGTGCGGCACTCCCTCAGCACTGACCGTCCGACAGTGCGGCACTCCCACAGCACTGACCCTCCGACAGTGCGGCACTCCCTCAGCACTGACCCTCCGACAGTGCCCACTCCCTCAGCACTTTCCCTCTGACAGTGCGGCGCTCCCTCAGCACCGACCCTCCGACAGTGCCCACACCCTCAGCACTGAACCTCCGACAGTGCCCACTCCCTCACAACTGACCATCCGACAATGCGGCACTCCCTCAGCACTGACCCTCCGACAGTGCCTACTCCCTCAGCACTGACCCTCCGACAGTGCAGCACACCCTCAGCACTGACCCTCTGACAGTGCGGCACTCCCTCAGCACTGACCCTCTGACAGTGCGGCACTCCCTCAGCACTGACTCTCCGACAGTGCGGCACTCCCTCAGCACTGACCCTCCGACAGTGCAGCACTCCCACAGCACTGACCCTCCGACAGTGCCCACTCCCTCAGCATTGACCCTCCGACAGTGCGGCACTCCCTCAGCACTGACCCTCCGACAGTGCCTACTCCCTCAGCACTGACCCTCCGACAGTGCGGCACTCCCTCAGCACTGACCCTCCGACTGTGCGGCGCTCCCTCAACACGGACCCTCCGACAGTGCAGCACTCCCTCAGCACTGACCCTCCGACAGTGCAGCACTCCCTCAGCACTGACCCTCTGACAGTGCGGCACTCCCTCAGCACTGACCCTCCGACAGTGCAGCACTCCCTCAACACGGACCCTCCGACAGTGCAGCACTCCCTCAGCATTGACCCTCCAACAGTGCGGCACTACCTCAGCACTAACCCTCCGACAGTGCTGCACACCCTCAGCACTGACCCTCCGACAGTGCAGCACTCCCTCAGCACTGACCCTCCGACAGTGCCCACTCCCTCAGCACTGACCCTCCGACAGTGCAGCACTCCCTCAGCACTGACCCTCCGACAGTGCCCACTCCCTCAGCACTGACCCTCCGACAGTGCAGCACTCCCTCAGCACTGACCCTCCGACAGTGCCCACTCCCTCAGCACTGACCATCCGACAGTGCAGCACTCCCTCAGCACTGACCCTCCGACAGTGCCCACTCCCTCAGCACTGACCTTCCGACAGTGCGGCACTCCCTCAGCACTGACCCTCCGACAGTGCGGCACTCCCTCAGCACTGACCCTCCAACAGTGCGGCACTACCTCAGCACTAACCCTCCGACAGTGCTGCACACCCTCAGCACTGACCCTCCGACAGTGCAGCACTCCCTCAGCACTGACCCTCCGACAGTGCCCACTCCCTCAGCACTGACCCTCCGACAGTGCAGCACTCCCTCAGCACTGACCCTCCGACAGTGCCCACTCCCTCAGCACTGACCCTCCGACAGTGCAGCACTCCCTCAGCACTGACCCTCCGACAGTGCCCACTCCCTCAGCACTGACCATCCGACAGTGCAGCACTCCCTCAGCACTGACCCTCCGACAGTGCCCACTCCCTCAGCACTGACCTTCCGACAGTGCGGCACTCCCTCAGCACTGACCCTCCGACAGTGCGGCACTCCCTCAGCACTGACCCTCCGACAGTGCAACACTCCCTCAGCAATGACCCTCCGACAGGGCCCAGTCCTCAGCACTGACCCTCCGACAGAGCCCACTCCTCAGCACTGACCCTCCGACAGTGCGCACTCCCTCAGCACTGACCCTCCGACAGTGCCCACTCCCACAGCACTGACCCTACGACAGGGCCCACTCCCTCAGCACTGACCCTCCGACAGTGCCCTCTCCCTCAGCACTGATCCTCCAACAGTGCGGCACTCCCTCAGCATTGACCCTCCGACAGTGCGGCACTCCCTCAGCACTGACCCTCCGACAGTGCGGCACTCCCTCAGCACTGACCCTCCGACAGTGCGGCACTCCCTCAGCACTGACCCTCCGACAGTGCGGCACTCCCTCAGCACTGACCCTCCGACAGTGCGGCACTCCCTCAGCACTGACCCTCCGACAGTGCGGCACTCCCTCAGCACTGACCCTCCGACAGTGCCCACTACCTCAGCACTTTCCCTCTGACAGTGCGGCACTCCCTCAGCACTGACCCTCCGACAGTGCGCACTCCCTCAGCACTGACCCTCCGACAGTGCCCACTCCTCAGCATCGACCCTCCGACAGTGCCCACTCCCTCAGCACTGACCCTCGGACAGTGCGGCACTCCCTCAGCAGTGACCCTCCGACAGTGTGCACTCCCTCAGCACTGACCCTCCGACAGTGCGCACTCTCTCAGCACTGACCCTCCGACTGTGTGCACTCCCTCAGCACTGACCCTCCGACAGTGCGGCACTCCCTCAGCACTGACCCTCCGACTGTGTGCACTCCCTCAGCACTGACCCTCCGACAGTGCGGCACACCCTCAGCACTGACCCTCCGACAGTGCGGCACTCCCTCAGCACTGACCCTCCGACAGTGCAGCACTCCCTCAGCACTGACCCTCCGACAGTGCGGCACTCCCTCAGCACTGACCCTCTGACAGTGCCCAGTCCCTCAGCACTGACCCTCCGACATTGCCCACTCCCTCAGCACTGACCCTCCGACAGTGTGGCACTCCCTCAGCACTGACCCTCCGACAGTGCTGCACTCCCTCAGCACTGACCCTCCGACAGTGCGGCACTCCCTCAGCACTGACCCTCCGACAGTGCGGCACTCCCTCAGCACTGACCCTCCGACAGTGCCCACTCCCTCAGCACTGACCCTCCCACAGTGCGGCATTCCCTCAGCACTGACCCTCCGACAGTGCGCACTCCCTCAGCACTTTCCCTCTGACAGTGCGGCACTCCCTCAGCACAGACCCTCCGACAGTGCGCACTCCCTCACCACTGACCCTCCGACAGTGCAGCACTCCCTCAGCACTGACCCTCCGACAGTGCGGCACTCCCTCAGCACTGACCCTCCGACAGTGCGCACTCCCTCAGCACTGACTCTCCGACAGTGCGGCACTCCCTCAGCACTGACCCTCCGACAGTGCAGCACTCCCTCAGCACTGACCATCTGACAGTGCAGCATTCCCTCAGCACTGACCCTCCTCAGTGCCCACTCCCTCAGCACTGACCCTCCGACAGTGCGGCACTCCCTCAGCACTGACCGTCCGACAGTGCAGCACTCCCTCAGCACTGACCCTCCGACAGTGCCCACTCCCTCAGCACTGACCTTCCGACAGTGCGGCACTCCCTCAGCACTGACCCTCCGACAGTGCGGCACTCCCTCAGCACTGACCCTCCAACAGTGCGGCACTACCTCAGCACTAACCCTCCGACAGTGCTGCACACCCTCAGCACTGACCCTCCGACAGTGCAGCACTCCCTCAGCACTGACCCTCCGACAGTGCCCACTCCCTCAGCACTGACCCTCCGACAGTGCAGCACTCCCTCAGCACTGACCCTCCGACAGTGCCCACTCCCTCAGCACTGACCCTCCGACAGTGCAGCACTCCCTCAGCACTGACCCTCCGACAGTGCCCACTCCCTCAGCACTGACCATCCGACAGTGCAGCACTCCCTCAGCACTGACCCTCCGACAGTGCCCACTCCCTCAGCACTGACCTTCCGACAGTGCGGCACTCCCTCAGCACTGACCCTCCGACAGTGCGGCACTCCCTCAGCACTGACCCTCCGACAGTGCAACACTCCCTCAGCAATGACCCTCCGACAGGGCCCAGTCCTCAGCACTGACCCTCCGACAGAGCCCACTCCTCAGCACTGACCCTCCGACAGTGCGCACTCCCTCAGCACTGACCCTCCGACAGTGCCCACTCCCACAGCACTGACCCTACGACAGGGCCCACTCCCTCAGCACTGACCCTCCGACAGTGCCCTCTCCCTCAGCACTGATCCTCCAACAGTGCGGCACTCCCTCAGCATTGACCCTCCGACAGTGCGGCACTCCCTCAGCACTGACCCTCCGACAGTGCGGCACTCCCTCAGCACTGACCCTCCGACAGTGCGGCACTCCCTCAGCACTGACCCTCCGACAGTGCGGCACTCCCTCAGCACTGACCCTCCGACAGTGCGGCACTCCCTCAGCACTGACCCTCCGACAGTGCGGCACTCCCTCAGCACTGACCCTCCGACAGTGCCCACTACCTCAGCACTTTCCCTCTGACAGTGCGGCACTCCCTCAGCACTGACCCTCCGACAGTGCGCACTCCCTCAGCACTGACCCTCCGACAGTGCCCACTCCTCAGCATCGACCCTCCGACAGTGCCCACTCCCTCAGCACTGACCCTCGGACAGTGCGGCACTCCCTCAGCAGTGACCCTCCGACAGTGTGCACTCCCTCAGCACTGACCCTCCGACAGTGCGCACTCTCTCAGCACTGACCCTCCGACTGTGTGCACTCCCTCAGCACTGACCCTCCGACAGTGCGGCACTCCCTCAGCACTGACCCTCCGACTGTGTGCACTCCCTCAGCACTGACCCTCCGACAGTGCGGCACACCCTCAGCACTGACCCTCCGACAGTGCGGCACTCCCTCAGCACTGACCCTCCGACAGTGCAGCACTCCCTCAGCACTGACCCTCCGACAGTGCGGCACTCCCTCAGCACTGACCCTCTGACAGTGCCCAGTCCCTCAGCACTGACCCTCCGACATTGCCCACTCCCTCAGCACTGACCCTCCGACAGTGTGGCACTCCCTCAGCACTGACCCTCCGACAGTGCTGCACTCCCTCAGCACTGACCCTCCGACAGTGCGGCACTCCCTCAGCACTGACCCTCCGACAGTGCGGCACTCCCTCAGCACTGACCCTCCGACAGTGCCCACTCCCTCAGCACTGACCCTCCCACAGTGCGGCATTCCCTCAGCACTGACCCTCCGACAGTGCGCACTCCCTCAGCACTTTCCCTCTGACAGTGCGGCACTCCCTCAGCACAGACCCTCCGACAGTGCGCACTCCCTCACCACTGACCCTCCGACAGTGCAGCACTCCCTCAGCACTGACCCTCCGACAGTGCGGCACTCCCTCAGCACTGACCCTCCGACAGTGCGCACTCCCTCAGCACTGACTCTCCGACAGTGCGGCACTCCCTCAGCACTGACCCTCCGACAGTGCAGCACTCCCTCAGCACTGACCATCTGACAGTGCAGCATTCCCTCAGCACTGACCCTCCTCAGTGCCCACTCCCTCAGCACTGACCCTCCGACAGTGCGGCACTCCCTCAGCACTGACCGTCCGACAGTGCGGCACTCCCACAGCACTGACCCTCCGACAGTGCGGCACTCCCTCAGCACTGACCCTCCGACAGTGCGGCACTCCCTCAGCACTGACCATCTGACAGTGCAGCACTCCCTCAGCACTGACCCTCCTCAGTGCCCACCCCCTCAGCACTGACCCTCCGACAGTGCGGCACTCCCTCAGCACTGACCCTCCGACAGTGCGGCACTCCCTCAGCACTGACCCTCCGACAGTGCGGCACTCCCTCAGCACTGACCCTCCGACAGTGCGGCACTCCCTCAGTACTGACCCTCCGATAGTGCCCACTCCATTAGTGCGGCTTTCCCTAAGCACTGACCCACCAACAGTGCGACTCTCCCTCAACACGGACCCTCCGACAGTGCAGCACTCCCTCAGCACTGACCCTCTGACAGTGCGACTCTCCCTCAACACGGACCCTCCGACAGTGCAGCACTCCCTCAGCACTGACCCTCCGACAGTGCAGCACTCCCTCAGCACTGACCCTCTGACAGTGCGGCACTCTCTCAGCACTGACCCTCCGACAGTGCAGCACTCCCTCAACACGGACCCTCCGACAGTGCAGCACTCCCTCAGCATTGACCCTCCAACAGTGCGGCACTACCTCAGCACTAACCCTCCGACAGTGCTGCACACCCTCAGCACTGACCCTCCGACAGTGCGGCACTCCCTCAGCACTGACCCTCCGACAGTGCGGCACTCCCTCAGCACTGACCCTCCGACAGTGCGGCACTCCCTCAGCACTGACCCTCCGACAGTGCCCACTCCCTCAGCACTTTCCCTCTGACAGTGCGGCACTCCCTCAGCACTGACCCTCCGACAGTGCGCACTCCCTCAGCACTGACCCTCCGACAGTGCCCACTCCTCAGCATCGACCCTCCGACAGTGCCCACTCCCTCAGCACTGACCCTCGGACAGTGCGGCACTCCCTCAGCAGTGACCCTCCGACAGTGTGCACTCCCTCAGCACTGACCCTCCGACAGTGCGCACTCTCTCAGCACTGACCGTCCGACTGTGTGCACTCCCTCAGCACTGACCCTCCGACAGTGCGGCACTCCCTCAGCAGTGACCCTCCGACTGTGTGCACTCCCTCAGCACTGACCCTCCGACAGTGCGGCACACCCTCAGCACTGACCCTCCGACAGTGCGGCACTCCCTCAGCACTGACCCTCCGACAGTGCAGCACTCCCTCAGCACTGACCCTCCGACAGTGCGGCACTCCCTCAGCACTGACCCTCTGACAGTGCCCAGTCCCTCAGCACTGACCCTCCGACATTGCCCACTCCCTCAGCACTGACCCTCCGACAGTGTGGCACTCCCTCAGCACTGACCCTCCGACAGTGCTGCACTCCCTCAGCACTGACCCTCCGACAGTGCGGCACTCCCTCAGCACTGACCCTCCGACAGTGCGGCACTCCCTCAGCACTGACCCTCCGACAGTGCCCACTCCCTCAGCACTGACCCTCCGACAGTGCGCACTCCCTCAGCACTTTCCCTCTGACAGTGCGGCACTCCCTCAGCACTGACCCTCCGACAGTGCGCACTCCCTCACCACTGACCCTCCGACAGTGCAGCACTCCCTCAGCACTGACCCTCCGACAGTGCGGCACTCCCTCAGCACTGACCCTCCGACAGTGCGCACTCCCTCAGCACTGACCCTCCGACAGTGCCCACTCCCTCAGCACTGACCCTCCGACAGTGCCCACTCCCTCAGCACTGACCCTCCGACAGTGCCCACTCCCTCAGCACTGAACCTCCGACAGTGCAAGGCAGCAATGTAAACACAGCTCCTAATGAGTTGCCATTGTTTGTTTATAAATGCACAGCCCTCCTCTCAGACTTTGTTTGGGTTTTCTTCAATTGAGCTTCCTATTTGAGCACCTTACTGGGCAGAAAGGTGGCAAATGGAGTTCAATGTGGGTAAGTGTGAGGTGATTCACTTTGGTAAGAGTAACAAAAAGATGGGGTACTGGGCTAATGGTTGGATACTTGGTAGTGTGGATGAGCAGAGGGATCTTGGTGTCCATGTACACAGATCTTTGAAAGTTGCCACCCAGGTAAATAGTGCGGTGAGGAAGGCATATGGCGTACTGGCTTTTATTGGTAGAGGAATTGAGTTCCGGAGCCCTGAGATCATGTTGCAGTTGTATAAGACTCTGGTGCGGCCGCATCTGGAGTATTGTGTGCAGTTTTGGTCGCCATACTATAGGAAGGATGTGGAGGCACTGGAACGGGTGCAGAGGAGGTTTACCAGGATGTTGCCTGGTATGGTAGGAAGATCGTATGAGGAAAGGCTGAGGCACTTTGGGTTGTTTTCATTGGAGAAAAGAAGGTTTAGGGGTGACTTGATAGAGGTGTACAAGATGATTAGGGGTTTAGATAGGGTCGACAGTGAGAATCTTTTTCACGTATGGAGTCAGCTATTACAAGGGGGCATAGCTTTAAATTAAGGGGGGGTAGGTATAGGACAGATGTTAGGGGTAGATTCTTTACTCAGCGAGTCGTGAGTTCATGGAATGCCCTGCCAGTAGCAGTGGTGGACTCTCCCTCTTTATGGGCATTTAAGCGGGCATTGGATAGGCATATGGAGGATAGTGGGCTAGTGTAGGTTAGGTGGGCTTGGATCGGCGCAACATCGAGGGCCGAAGGGCCTGTACTGCGCTGTATTCTTCTATTTTCTATGTTCTATTTAAAATAAGGACAGCTTTTAACCAGAATGCTGTTTGAACCGAGCTGATAAAGCATGCCCTGTGTTACCCCGATAATGGCTTTATTTTCCTGTTTTCCAGGCTGTGGGAGTGACTGGATCCTTCAGCAGATGCTCTCGGGTCCCTGTGGATTCTGGACTCAGCTGTGCTCCCGTTGAAAATGGGAATGGTTGGCAGAGAGCACCCAGTGCCCAGTGGCCAGAGGGTGAGGAGCCGGGTGGCAGTGCCCGGTTCTCTGGACTGAAGAGCAGGGTGACTGTGGAGGGGTTGGTGGGTGCTGCTGACACCTCCCCATGGAGGGCTCTGGGATTGCAGGAGGGGGAGGTGAGCTCTCCCCTCCACAGCTCAGTGCAGGGAAGCAGCTGTGTGGCAGGAGCCTTGCTCCTGGGAGCTGAGCCAAGGAGGTTATCCATTTATGAGTGTGTGCTGGAGGGGAGAGTGTGGTCTGGGACAGGCATGATGCTCCTGGAGGCCCAGGCTGCCACTGGCTGCATTCTCGATGCTGCTGGGGGGCAGAGGCTGACAGTGAGGCAGGCCGTGAGTACAGGCCTGGTAGGCAGGGAGCTCACGGAGAAGTTGCTAGCAGCAGAGAGAGCGGTGACAGGTTACACTGACCCTGACTCTGGGCAGCTCATCACTCTCCTCCAGGCCATGAGAAAGGAGCTGCTTGTTCCCACTCATGCCCTGCGTCTCCTGGAAGCCCAGGTCGTGACAGGGGGCATCATTGAGCCCCATCACAGTCACCGTCTGCCTGTCGATGTCGCGTACCAACATGGTCTATTGGACCAGGAGCTGTTCATCAGCCTCTCTGAGCCCAGCACACACACCAAAGGCTTCTTTCACCCTGACACCCTGCAGAACCTCACCTATCTCCAGATGAGCAGGCTGTGTGTCCAGGACCCCAACACCGGACTGCTGCTCCTACCCATCAGCACCACGCAAACGCAACGCTCTGCACTCAGGGCACAGGCCCAGAGCCTGCGGGAGTGAGAGACACCCTCCATCACACTCCCAGATACTCACACTGACACACACACTCACTCATACTGACAGATAAACACACTCACCAACACACACACACACATACACAGACAGACAGGTATGCACACACTCACTGACAGATACGCACACTGACACAAACACACACTCCCAGATACACACATACTGACAGACACACACACTGGAGTAGAGTGGTGCTGGAAAAGCACAGCAATTGAGGCTAGGATGCTGCCTGAACTGCTGTGCTTTTCCAGCACCACTCTACTCCAAAATCTGGTTTCCAGCATCTGCAGTCATTGTTTTTACCTCGACACACACACTGACAGACACACACTGACAGACACACACACTGACAGACACACAATGACAGATACACTGACAGATATACTCAGACACACACTCACAGACATACACACTGACGGATACACACAAACAGATACACACACTCAGACACACACAGATACACACACTGACAGACACACACTGACAGACACACATAATGACAGACACACACAATGACAGATACACACAATGACAGATACACTGACAGATATACTCAGACACACACTCACAGACACACACACTGACAGACACACACAATGACAGATACACTGACAGATATACTCAGACACACACTCACAGACACACACACTGACAGATACACACACACAGATACACACACTCAGACACACTCACAGATACACACACTGACAGACATGCACACTGACAGACACAGACACACACACTGACAGATACATACATTCACAGACACACACTCACAGGCACACACACTCAGATACTCACACTCACAGACGCACACACTCACAGATGCGAACACTCACAGATACTCTCACACACTCCACTTAATTGGCACTCAGATACTCACACTAATACATTCACTCACAGATACACACACACACACTTTCACATTCTCACACTTGCAGATACACATCCACACACACACACGCACACACTCACATACACGCACTGCCAAATGCACGCACACAAATATATACACATACACACACAGAGTTAAAAATTACAACAGCAATTTTGCACAGCGTTCAATCAGTAATCTTTATTCTGAACCTTAGCTATTATTCAGAGCAAGTGTATTAGATAAAATGAGCAATGATCACTCCTCACTGCAGACCCAGCACAGCGGTTAGATACAGAGTAAAGCTTCCTCTACACTGTCCCCATCAAACACTCCCAGGACAGGGACAGCACGGGGTTAGATACAGAGTAAAGCTCCCTCTACACTGTCCCCTCATCACACAGTCCCAGGACAGGGACAGCACGGGGTTAGATACAGAGTAAAGCTCTCTCTACACTGTCCCCCCAGCAAACACTCCCAGGACAGGGACA
This sequence comes from Chiloscyllium plagiosum, assembly GCF_037043375.1. Lineage (NCBI taxonomy): Eukaryota > Metazoa > Chordata > Chondrichthyes > Orectolobiformes > Hemiscylliidae > Chiloscyllium > Chiloscyllium plagiosum. Next base: position 136,718,994 of record NW_028270143.1, on the reverse strand, counting down.
GCACGGGGTTAGATACAGAGTAAAGCTTCCTCTACATTGTCCCTTCATCAAACACCCCCAGGACAGGGACAGCACAGGGTTAGATACAGAGTAAAGCTCTCTCTACACTGTCCCCATCAAACTCTCCCAGGGCAGGGGCAGCCACATAAACACAGCAGCTACAAGAGCAGGTCAGAGGCTGGGAATTCTGCAGCAAGTAACTCCCCTTCTGTCTCCCCAAAGCCTGTCCACCATCTACAAGGGACAAGGCAGGAGGGTGATGGAATACTCCCCACTTGCCCTGGATGGGGGCAGCTCCCACAACACTCAAGAAGCTCAACACCATCCAGGACAAAGCAGCCCCCATTTGATTGGCACCACATCCACAAACACCAACTCCCTCCAACCTCGACGCTCAGTAGCAGCAGTGTGTACTATCTACAAGATGCTCTGCAGAGACTCACCAAAGACCCTCAGACATCACCTTCCAAACCCACAGCCACTTCCATCTAGAAGGACAGGGGCAGCAGATACACGGGAACATCACTCCCTGCAGGCTCCCCTCCGAACCAGTCTCCATCCTGACTGGGAAATATATCACCGTTCCTTCACTGTCACCGGGTCAGAATCCTGGAATTCCCTCCCTCAGGGACATTGTGGGTCTACCCACAGCACATGGACTGCAGCGGGTCAACAAGGCAGCTCACCCCCACCTTCTCAAGGGGCAACTAGGGACAGGCAATAAATACTGGGCCCAACTGGAGACATCCCACAATAAAATAAATCCCAAAATCCTAATTGAGTTATGTGCGTATTAACTTACTGATTATTTTAATAATGTGTAAATTTAAAACTGAGTTCATGGTACATTGTGAAGTTGCCACATGTCTCTGAGACAAGTCAGGGAAGTTTCCAGAAGGCACCTGCTAGTCCCAATCTGGGGGTTTTCACTGGGAACCAAGCCAGTTTTTGAGTAAGATGAGGATTGTATTTCTAACAAGAACAAGGTCCTGGACAACACCAGCTGCTGCACTGCCCCTTTAACAACTCCCAGTCAGAATGAAAAGCCACGCTAGTCCAGCTGGCTGACGGTCACAGCCAATTACCTTCACACTGACCGTTTGTGGTGCGTCTGTCTGGAACGGGTTTACAAAGGTGTTTTGGAAAGGAGTCAGCAAAACCCAGGAGGTGAAACCTGACCTTGAGCAAGCCTGTGATTTTCCTCGTATTGACCATATCGAGAGGGACCTTGTCAGTTTGTCCCAGTGATCATACCCAAACCTCACTCAGAAACAGTCACCAGCAGAGACAGGTCGTCAATGCCCAAAGTCTTGTACATTTCATTGTACTTTTCAATTACTTTCTCAGGGAGCTTTCCAGCTGTCTTGCCAGCCTTACTTATTTTAATCCAGCCTTTAATCTCTAGATCAAGATGAAAGGTAAACTTACCTATAACTTTGAAAAAGAGCAACAGTTTCTTGAGTGTGGTGCTGGAAAAGCACAGCAAGTCAGGCAGCAGCCCAGGAGCAGGAGAATCAACATTCCGACTCTCCTGCTCCTCGGATGCTGCCTGACCTGCTGTGCTTTTCCAGCACCACACTCTCGACTCTGATCTCCAGCATCTGCAGTCCTCACTTCTCCCAGGAATTATTTCTCCCTGTCTGCTCTGTCCAGCCCTGCTCCTGGTTATAGAACATAGAACATTACAGCGCAGTACAGGCCCTTCGGCCCTCGATGTTGCGCCGCCCTGTCATACTAATCTGAAGCCCATCCCACCTACACTATTCCATGTACGTCCATTTGCCTGTCCAATGACGACTTAAATGTACTTAAAGTTAGTGAATCTACTACCGTTGCAGGCAAAGCATTCCATACCCTTACTACTCTCTGAGTAAAGAAACTACCTCTGACATCTGTCTTATACCTATCTCCCCTCACTTTAAAGCTATGTCCCCTCATGCTCACTGTCACCATACTTGGAAAAAGGCTCTCCCTGTCCACCCTATCTAACCCTCTGATTATCTTATATGTCTCTATTAAGTCACCTCTCAACCTTCTTCTCTCTTACGCAAACAGCCTCAAGTCCCTCAGCCTTTCCTCGTAAGACCTTCCCTCCATACCAGGCACCATCCTAGTAAATCTCCTCTGCACCCTTTCCAAAGCTTCCACATCCTCCTTATAATGCGGTGACCAGAACTGTACACAATACTCCAAGTACGGCCGCACCAGAGTTTTCTTAACAACCCTGTCAATCTGGGTGGCAACTTTCAAGGATCTGTGTACCTGGACACCGAGATCTCTCTGCTCATCGACACTACCAAGAATCTTACCATTAGCCCAGTACTTTGCATTCCGGTTACTCCGACCAAAGTGAATCACCTCACACTTGTCTGCATTAAACTCCATTTGCCACCTCTCAGCCCAGCTCTGCAGCTTATCTATGTCTCTCTGTAACCTACTACATCCTTCGTCACTATCCACAACTCCACCGACCTTAGTGTCATCTGCAAATTTACTCACCCACCCTTCTACGCCCTCATCCAGGTCGTTTATAAAAATGACGAACAGCAGTGGACCCAACACCGGCCCTTGCGGTACACCACTGGGAACTGGACTCCAGGATGAATATTTCCCATCAACCACCACCCTCTGTCTTCTTTCAGCAAGCCAATTCCTGATCCAAACTGCTATATCTCCCACAATCCCATTCCTCCGCATTTTGTACAACAGCCTACTGTGGGGAACCTTATCGAACGCCTTGCTGAAATCCATATACACCACATCAACCGGTTTACTCTCATCTACCTGTTTGGTCACCTTCTCAAAGAACTCAATAAGGTTTGTGAGGCACGACCTACCCTTCACAAAACCGTGCTGACTATCCCTAATCAAATTATTCTTTTCTAGATGATTATAAATCCTATTTCTTATAACCTTTTCCAACACTTTACCAACAACTGAAGTAAGGCTCACTGGTCTATAATTACCAGGGTTGTCTCTACTCCCCTTCTTGAACAGGGGAACCACATTTGCTATCCTCCAGTCTTCTGGCACTATTCCTGTAGACAGTGACGATTTAAAGATCAAAGCCAAAGGCTCGGCAATCTCCTCCCTGGCTTCCCAGAGGATCCCAGGATAAATCCCATTCGGCCCAGGGGACTTGTCTATTTTCACACTCTGCAGTATTTCTAATACCTCTTCCTTGTGAACCTCAATCCCACCCCCAGTCTAGTAGCCTGTATCTCAGTATTCTCCTCGACAACATTGTCGTTTTCTAGAGTGAATACTGTCGAAAAATATTCATTTAGTGCTTCCCCTATCTCCACTGACTCCACACACAACTTCCCACTACTATCCTTGATTGGCCCTAATCTTACTCTCATCATTGTTTATTCCTTAAATACCTGAAAGCCTCTATCAGACCTTTCTCCCAGCCATCCTGTCTCTGGGGAGAACAGTCCCAACACCTTCAATCGCTCCCCCCCCCCATCCCTGAAGTTTCTCATTCCGGAAACCATTCCTGTAAATCACTTCCTGCACTCTCTCCAATGCATTCCCATCTTTCCTATAATGTGGGGCCCACACCCTGTACACAATACTCCAGCTGAGGACCAACAAGGGTCCTGGACAAGTTCAACATCACCCCCCTGCTATTGTACTCTGTGTCAGGAGTGTGGTGCTGGAAAAGCACAGCAGGTCAGGCAGCATCCGAGCAACAGGAGAGTCAACATTTTGGGCTAAAGCCCTTTGTAATTTTCAACTCTTGTTAGTAAGACTCTGACTCTCCAGCATCTGCAGGCCTCACTTTGTTCTTCAGGTCTACAATTCTTCCAAGTTTTGTGTCAATCTGTAAACTGTGCAATTGTCCCCTGCACAGCAAGATCCCAATCATTAATGTAGATCAAGAAAAGCAAGGCTCCCAACACCACCCTCTGGGAACACCATTACAAATATTCCTGCAGCCCATTCCTCTCTGTTTCCTGTCACTCAGCTAATGTTGTACCCACATTCTCACTGTTCCATATACACAAACAGCTCAAACTCACTTCACAGGTTTGTTGTGCAGCGCTGTATCAGGCACCTTCTCGAAATCCAAGTGTCAATGTTGCAGGTGAGTGTTTTGGGCTGGACCAATCAGAACCCTGATTGGAGATTCTTTCACCCACTGCAGTGGGCTAAAACCTGAAAACCACTGCCGTACAAACACTGCCACACTGCCGTACACTGCCACACACTACCACACACTGCCGTACACTGCCGTACACTGCCACACACTACCACACTGCCGTACACTGCCACACTGCCGTACACTGCCACACTGCCGTACACTGCCACACTGCCGTACACTGCCACACACTACCACACTGCCGTACACTGCCACACACTACCACACTGCCGTACACTGCCACACACTGCCGTACACTGCCACACTGCCGTACACTGCCACACTGCCGTACACTGCCACACTGCCGTACACTGCCACACTGCCGTACACTGCCACACTGCCGTACACTGCCACACACTACCACACTGCCGTACACTGCCACACACTACCACACTGCCGTACACTGCCACACACTACCACACTGCCACACACTACCGTACACTGCCACACACTGCCGTACACTGCCACACACTACCACACACTACCGTACACTGCCACACACTGCCGTACACTGCCACACACTACCACACACTACCGTACACTGCCACACACTACCACACTGCCACACACTACCGTACACTGCCACACACTGCCGTACACTGCCACACACTACCACACACTACCGTACACTGCCACACACTGCCGTACACTGCCACACACTGCCGTACACTGCCACACACTGCCGTACACTGCCACACACTGCCACACACTACCACACACTGCCACACACTACCACACTGCCGTACACTGCCACACACTACCACACACTGCCACACACTGCCACACACTACCACACTGCCGTACACTGCCACACACTACCACACACTACCACACACTGCCACACACTACCACACTGCCGTACACTGCCACACACTACCACACACTGCCACACACTGCCACACACTACCACACTGCCGTACACTGCCACACACTACCACACACTACCACACACTGCCACACACTACCACACACTACCACACACTGCCACACACTACCACACTGCCGTACACTGCCACACACTGCCGTACACTGCCACACACTGCCACACACTACCACACACTGCCACACACTACCACACTGCCGTACACTGCCACACACTACCACACTGCCGTACACTGCCACACACTGCCGTACACTGCCACACACTGCCACACACTACCACACACTGCCACACACTACCACACTGCCGTACACTGCCACACACTACCACACTGCCGTACACTGCCACACACTGCCGTACACTGCCACACACTGCCACACACTACCACACACTGCCACACACTACCACACTGCCGTACACTGCCACACACTACCACACTGCCGTACACTGCCACACACTGCCACACACTACCACACACTGCCGTACACTGCCACACACTACCACACTGCCGTACACTGCCACACACTGCCGTACACTGCCACACACTGCCGTACACTGCCACACACTGCCGTACACTGCCACACACTGCCACACAACCGTACACTGCCACACTGCCACACTGCCATACACTGCCACACTGCCGTACAGCCGTACAAACACTGCCACACTGCCATACACTGCTAGAGTTCTTCATCACCGGGAAGCCTAATCTCATCAGGTTAAACCTCCTGCTGATGACCACATACTGTCCTCCCTCAGCTGATGAGTCAGTATCCTCCATCTAGAACAAGACTTGGGGGGGAAGGGGGGGTGGAATTTCAATTCTATGGAGTTTGCTTCTTTCTCATGCTGCCCCCCCACCTCAGTTAACATCCTGAGGGTTACCACTGACCAGAAACTCAACTGGACTCACCACATAAACACAGCGGCTACAAGAGCAGGTCAGAGGCTGGGAATCCTGCAGCGAGTAACTCCCCTCCTGACTCCCCAAAGCCTGTCCACCATCTACAAGGCACAGGTCAGGAGTGTGATGGAATACTCCCCACTTGCCCCTGGATGGGGGCAGCTCCAACAAACACTCAAGAAGCTCAACACCATCCAGGGCAAGGTGAAAGTGAGGACTGCAGACGCTGGATATAAGAGTCAAGATTAGAGTGGTGCTGGAAAAGCACAACAGGCCAGGCAGCATCCGAGGAGCAGGAGAATCAATGTTTCAGACATTCCTGGTGAAGGGCTCCTGCCTGAAATGTCGATTTTCCCGCTCTTCAGATGCTGCCTGACATGCTGTGCTTTTCCAGCACCACTCTGATCTTAGCCATCCAGGACAAAGCAGCCTTAGATTAGAATCACACCCACAAGGGTCCATTCCCTCCACCACTGACCCTCAGTAGCAGCAGCGTGTACCATCTACAAGATACTCTGCATAAATTCACTTGGGGGATGGTGTAGAGGGGGTTTTACTCTGTATCTAACCCCATGCTATCCCTGTCCTGGGAGTGTTTGATGGGGGGGTACAGTGTAGAGGGAGCTTTACTCTGTCCCTGACCCTGTGTAGTCTCTATCCTGGGAGTATTTGACAGACAGATGTTTGGAGGTGAGTAGTGAGTGGGGTGGCTGGATGCAGACAGTCTTGGTGCTGCTGTCACTGGGATGGATGCCTGTGTTGAGGGTGAGGCTGCAGTGGGTCAGGGGATGTGTCTGTCTGGATCTCTCCCCTAATCTCGAGTCATCTCTTGCAGTGACAGGGCAGTGACCCCTTCACCTTGCAGTTTGCTGAAAGAATCTTCCAGAAAGTTCGCCAACTTCTGACAGTCATCCTGCGGAAAGTGCAAGTGAGAAAAGTGAAGGAGAAAGTTGACAAACACAAGCTGAAGCAATTTATAAAATGTGAAACTTCAGTGACCATGCGCGGCAATGAGTTTGAAAGTTTATGCTCCTGGGAGCTGAAGATGGCTGTGATCCCATTTTATCATTCACAGGATGAGGGAGGTCACTACCAAAGCCAGTATTTATTACCCCTCCCGAATTACCCAGGGAGCATCAGCCACATCACTGTGGGTCTGGGGTCATACGTAGGCCCTAAAGTGAACCAGATGGGATTTTCCAACAATCAAGGAACATTTCATCACTGGCTTTCAGTTCCAGAGTTATTCATCCAATCTAGCCTCACTATCCGGCACAATGCAGTTTGAATCAGAACTCTGGGGTTTTGGGAACACTAGCCCAAGGCCACTAGCCCCTCTGATACTAGACCTCCCTCAACAATCACCCGGTGGGAGTGTGATGGCCACAACACATAACAACATCACCAGGAACACCTCCTGCCAGGAGATTTGGGGAGTGTTAGCCCAGTGCAGGGGGTAGCGGGGGAGAATGGGACCCGAAGGGGCAGATGATGGGCAGATCAGGTTGGATGCTGACTCTTACCTGGCTGATGAATCCAAACTGCACGAGTTCTTGGGCCAAATCCTGGGAATGGTCAGCTGATAGCGAGAGAGAGAGAGGGTCAGATTATTTAGTAGCACTTCATGCACTGAGAGATTGGGGTGGGGGGGGGTGTTGGTGGAGGGGGTATGAGGGGGCAAATTGTGGGAGAAATGCCCAAAATGCCCACACAGGGAGATACTCACTTGGCAAGAGATCACAGGTCAGGTGTCTGTGTAAACGATCGTCCAATTTGAGAAAGAGAGTAAGCTGTGGGAAGGAGGAGAGGGGTCAGTACAATGTGGGGTTTACCATCAACCACCGCACAGCAACATTACATCTGGAGATTGCGGTTTGGATGGTGAGGTTGTGGAGCATGTTAAGATTAGTAAGTGAGATATTACATGTTTTGGGGGTGTAAAAGTGCCTAAATCCCCATGAACTCAGGACATGGTTAGGAACATGGGACTGGGATATCATAACAACTACAGAAACATGGCTCAGGGATGGGCAGGACTGGCAGCTGAATGTTCCAGGATACAAATGCTACAGGAAGGATAGAAAGGGAGGTGAGAGAGGAGGGGGAGTGGCATTTTTGATAAGGGATAGCATTACAGCTGTGCTGAGGGAGGATATTCCCGGAAATACATCCAGGGAAGTTATTTGGGTGGAACTGAGAAATAAGAAAGGGATGATCACCTTATTGGATTGTATTATAGACCCCCCCCCCCCAATAGTCAGAGGGAAATTGAGAAACAAACTTGTAAGGAGATCCCAGCTATCTGTAAGAATAATAGGGTGGTTATGGTGGGGAATTTTAACTTTCCAAACATCGACTGGGACTGCCATAGTGTTAAAGGTTTAGATGGAGAGGAATTTGTTAAGTGTGTACAAGACAATTTTCTGATTCAGTATGTGGATGTACCGACGAGAGAAGGTGCAAAACTTGACCTACTCTTGGGAAATAAGGCAGGGCAGGTGACTGAGGTGTCAGTGGGGGAGCACTTTGGGGCCAGCGACCATAATTCTATTCGTTTTAAAATAGTGATGGAAAAGGATAGACCAGATCTAAACGTTGAAGTTCGAAATTGGAGAAAGGCCAATTTTGACGGTATTAGGCAAGAACTTTCAAAAGCTGATTGGAGGCAGGTGTTCGCAGGTAAAGGGATGGCTGGAAAATGGGAAGCCTTCAGAAATGAGATAACAAGAATCCAGAAAAAGTATATTCCTGTCAGGGTGAAAAGGAAGGCTGGTAGGTACAGGGAATGCTGGATGATTAAAGAAATTGAGGGTTTGGTTAAGAAAAAGAAGGAAGCATATGTCAGGTACAGACAGGATAGATCGAGTGAATCCTTAGAAGAGTATAAAGGACAGGAGGAGTATACTTAAGAGGGAAATCAGGAGGGCAAAAAGGGGAGATGAGATAGCTTTGGCAAATAGAATTAAGGAGAATCCAAAGGGTTTTTACAAATATATTAAGGACAAAAGGGTAACTAGGGAGAGAATAGGGCCGCTCACAGATCAGCAAAGCAGCTTTTGTGTGGAGCCACAGAAAATGGGAGAGATACTAAATGAATATTTTGCATCAGTATTTACTGTGGAAAAGGATATGGAAGATATAGACTGTAGGGAAATAGATGGTGACATCTTGCAAAATGTCCAGATTACAGAGGAGGAAGTGCTGGATGTCTTGAAACGGTTAAAGGTGGATAAGTCCCCAGGACCTGATCAGGTGTACTCGAGAACTCTGTGGGAAGCTAGAGAAGTGATTGCTGGGCCTCTTGCTGAGATATTTGTATCATCGATAGTCACAGGTGAGGTGCCGGAAGACTGGAGGTTGGCAAACGTGGTGCCACTGTTTAAGAAGGGTGGTAAAGACAAGCCAGGGAACTATAGACCAGTGAGCCTGACCTCGGTGGTGGGCAAGTTGTTGGAGGGAATCCTGAGGCACAGGATGTACATGTATTTGGAAAGGCAAGGACTGATTGGGGATAGTCAACATGGCTTTGTGTGTGTGAAATCATGTCTCACAAACTTGATTGAGTTTTTTGAAGAAGTAACAAAGAAGATTGATGAGGGCAGAGCAGTAGATGTGATCTATATGGACTTCAGTAAGGCATTTGAAAAGGTGATTAGCAATGTTAGATCTCATGGAATACAGGGAGAACTAGCCATTTGGATACAGAACTGGCTCAAAGGTAGAAGACAGAGGGTGGTGGTGGAGGGTTGTTTTTCAGACTGGAGGCTTGTGACCAGTGGAGTGCCACAAGGATCGGTGCTGGGCCCTCTACTTTTCATCATTTACATAAATGATTTGGATGCGAGCATAAGAGGTACAGTTAGTAAGTTTGCAGATGACACCAAAATTGGAGGTGTCGTGGACAAGGAAGAAGGTTACCTCAGATTACAACAGGATCTGGACCAGATGGGCCAGTGGGCTGAGAAGTGGCAGATGGAATTTAATTCAGAAATGCGAGGTGCTGCATTTTGGGAAAGCAAATCTTAGCAAGACTTATACACTTAATGGTAAGGTCCTAGGGAGTGTTGCTGAACAAGGAGACCTTGGAGTGCAGGTTCATAGCTCCTTGAAAGTGGAGTCGCAGGTAGATAGGATAGTGAAGAAGGCGTTTGGTATGCTTTCCTTTATTGGTCAGAGTACTGAGTACAGGAGTTGGGAGGTCATGTTGCAGCTGTACAGGACATTGGTTAGGCCACTGTTGGAATATTGCGTGCAATTCTGGTCTCCTTCCTATCGGAAAGACGTTGTGAAACTTGAAAGGGTTCAGAAAAGAGTTACAAGGATGTTGCCAGGGTTGGAGGATCTGAGCTACAGGGAGAGGCTGAACAGGCTGGGGCTGTTTTCCCTGGAGCGTCGGAGGCTGAGGGGTGACCTTATAGAGGTTTATAAATCATGAGGGGCATGGATAGGGTAAATAGATAAAGTCTTCTCTCTGGGGTCGGGGAGTCCAGAACTAGAGGGCATAGGTTTAGGGTGAGAGGGGAAAGATATAAAAGAGACCTAAGGGGCAACTTTTTCACACAGAGGGTGGTGTGTGTATGGAGTGAGCTGCCAGAGGAAGTGGTGGAGGCTGGTACACGTGCAGCATTTAAGAGGCATTTGGATGGGAATATGAATAGGAAGGGTTTGGAGGGATATGGGCTGTTTACATGCTGTACATCTTTATGTCTCTATGTGGGGGAACCGGTGTTGGACTGGGGTGCACAAAGTTAAAAAATCACACAATTCCTGGTTATTAGGAAGCACTAGCTTTCGGAGCACTGCTCCTTCATCAGGTGGGTGTGGAGCAGGATCATAAGACGCGGAATTTATAGCAACAGGAATACAGTGAATATAGTGATACATTGAACAAACCTGGATTGTTAAGTCTTTCATCTTTTGGAATGGAATTGCTGATTTCGGTTCTTGAAAATGTAAATCCCAGAACTTCAGTTAAGTCACATTCTGAAGATAATTTAAGGTTTTATAACAAAAGGTGACATCTCAGCTGAGATAATGCCTAAAGGTGTGAGTCAGACTGATCTTGAGTCAGACTGGTTCTATTTCCAAAGAGGACTTTACAATGTTATATGGATTCACTGCAGGCATTGACTGCTGCAGCTTCTGTATTTTTTGAGCAAAATAGAATGTATCTGCAAATATAATTCCACAAATACAAATTCACCCTCTAACCTATATGTGTGTGTGCATGCAGGAGAGAGAGAGACAGCGACAGAGTGAGTGTGTGCGTTTGAGTGTGAGTGCACATGGGAGAGTGTGTTTGTGTGTGTGTAAGCTTGGTAAAGTGTGTATGTGAGTGTGATGGAGTATAAGCTTGTGAGAGGGTGTTTGCGTGGGTGTGAGTGTGGGAGGTGTATGTGTGTGTATGAGAGACAACATGCGTGTGAGAGAGGGTTTGCGTGAATATATGAGTATGTAAGTGTGTGTGTGTGTGCGAGAGAGTGTGAGAGAGACTGTGACATGAACCCAAGGTCCCGGTTGAGGCCCTCCCTATGGGTACCGAACTTAGCTATCAGCCTCTGCTCGGCCACTTTCCTCTGCTGCCTGTCCCGAAGTCCACCTTGGAGGATGGTCACCCGAAGGTCCGAGGCTGAATGTCCTGGACCACTGAAGTGTTCCCCAACTGGGAGGGAACCCTCCTGTCTGTTGATTGTTGTGCGGTGCCCATTCATCTGTTGTCGTAGCCTTTGCTCGGTTTCCCCAGTGTACCATGCCTCCGGGCATCCCTGCCTGCAACGTATAAGATAGACAATGTTGGCTGAATCACATGAGTAACTGCCATGTACAAGGTGGGAGGTGTCCCCACGTGTAATGGTGGTATCTATGTCCACACTCTGACACGTCTTGCAATGGTTGCCATGACAGGGTTGTACGGTGTTGTGGGCGATGTTGCCCTGGAAACTGGGCAGCTTGTTGTTTGGGGGTTATTTAGAAGCAAGAAGTGAAGACATGGGGAAGGTCTTGGTGAGGTGTTCATCCTCATTGATAATGTGTTGCAGGTCGTGAAGAACATGGCGTAGTCTTACAGCTCCTGGGAAATACTGAACAACGAAGAGTACCCTGTCAGTTGCAGCCCGTGTCTGTCTCCTGAGGAGGTCATTACGGTTCCTTGCTGTGGCCCGTCGGAACTGGCGGTCGATGAGTTGAACATCGTACCCTGTTCTTGTGAGGGCATCCCTGAGTACTTCCAGGTGTCCGTCACGTTCCTCCTCCTCTGAGCAGATCCGGTGTATGTGTAGGGCTTGTCCATAGGGAATGGCTGTTTTAATATGTTTTGGGTGGAAGCTGGAGAAGTGTAGCATTGTGAGGTTGTCTGTGGGTTTGCGGTAGAGTGTGGTGCTGAGGTGTCCGTCCTTGATGGAGACGCATGTGTCCAAGAATGAGACAGACAGTCGAGAGTAGTCCATGGTGAGTTTGATGGTGGGATGAAACTTGTTGATATCACTGTGTAGTTTTATCAGTGACTCCTCGCCATGGGTCCAGAGGAAGAAAATGTCGTCAATGTACCTGGTGTACAATGTCGGTTGGAGATCCTGCATAGAGAAGAAATCTTGTTCGAACCTGTGCATAAAATGTTGGCATATTGGGATGCAAATTTGGTCCCCATGGCTGTTCCGTGTGTCTGGATGAAGAACTGTTTGTCAAAGGTGAAGACGTTATGATCGAGGATAAAGCGGATGAGTTGTAGGTGGTGTTTGGAGATTGGCAGTTGTTGGTGTTGAGTACTGAGGCTGTTGCCGCGATGCCATCATTGTGGGGGATGCTGGTGTAGAGTGCGGAAACAACCATTGTGACAAGGAATGTTCCTGGTTTGATTGGTCCGTGGGTGCTGAGTTTCTGTAAGAAATCCATAGTGTCGCGACAGAAGCTGGGGGTCCCCAGTACAATGGTTTCAAGATGCCTTTGACATAGCCAGAGAGGCTCTCACTCAGGGGCCCACTGCCTGATACAATGGGATGTCCTGGTGTGTTGGCTTTGTGCATCTTTGGAAGGCAGTAAAAGTCGCCTCCGCGAGAAGTACGTGGGATGAGGGTGCGTAGGGAACTCTGAAGGACTGGATCCAAAGTCCTGATGTGTTTAGTTCACAGATCGGCCGGTAGTTGCCTGTAGTGTTCCTGGTTGTTCAGTTGTCGGTGCACTTCCTTGTAGTAATCTGTTCTATTCTGAATGATAATGGCTCCTCCTTTATCTGTTGCTTTGATGACAATGTTGCGATTGGTTTTGAGAGCCTGGTTGGCGTTGTGTTGTATCAGGTGCAGGCAAGGATGCCCGGAGGCTTGGTACATTGGTGAGACCAAGCAGGCACTACGACAACGGATGAATGGGCACCGCACAACAATCAACAGACAGGAGGGTTCCCTCCCAGCTGGGGAACACTTCAGTGGTCCAGGACATTCGACCTCAGACCTTTGGGTGACCATCCTCTAAGTCAGAATCTAGGACAGGAAACATCGCAGAATGGCTGAGCAGAGGCTGATAGCTAAGTTTGGTACCCATAGGGAGGGCCTCAACCGGGACCTTGGGTTCATGTCACATTACAGGTGACCACCATTGCACTACACACACACACTCACATACTCATGCAGACCCTCTCTCATATACACACACACATACAACCCCCACACTCACACCCATGTTCACACCCCCTCACAGGCTTATGCCCTATCACATTCACACGTAAAAACACACACTTTCTCACATGCACTCACACTCAAACGCACACACTCACTCTGTCGCTGTCTCTCTCTCTCCTGCATGCACACACACATATAAGTTAGAGGGTGAATTTGTATTTGTGGAATTATATTTGCAGATACATTCTATTTTGCTCAAAAAATACAGACGCTGCAGCAGTCAATGCCTGCAGTGAATCCATATAACATTGTAAAGTCCTCTTTGGAAATAGAACCAGTCTGACTCAAGATCAGTCTGACTCACACCTTTAGGCATTATCTCAGCTGAGATGTCACCTTTTGTTATAAAACCTTAAATTATCTTGAGAATGTGACTTAACTGAAGTTCTGGGATTTACATTTTAAAGAACCGAAACCAGCAATTCCATTCCAAAAGATGAAAGACTTAACAATCCAGGTTTGTTCAATGTATCACTATATTCACTGTATTCCTGTTGCTATAAATTCCGCGTTTTATGATCCTGCTCCACACCCACCTGATGAAGGAGCAGTGCTCCGAAAGATAGTGCTTCCAATTAAACCTGTTGGACTATAACCTGGTGTTGTGGGATTTTTAACCACATCTCCAGGGATTGGGGAGGTATTTCCCAGGGGCTGGGGTAAGTATTTCCCAGGGGCTGGGGTAAGTATTTCCCAGGGGCTGTGGGAGGTATTTCCCAGGGGCTGGGGGAGGTATTTCCCAGGGGCTGGGGGAGGTATTTCCCAGGGGCTGGGGTAAGTATTTCCCAGGGGCTGGGGTATGTATTTCCCAGGGGCTGGGGTAAGTATTTCCCAGGGGCTGGGGGAGGTATTTCCCAGGGGCTGGGGTAAGTATTTCCCAGGGGCTGGGGGAGGTATTTCCCAGGGGCTGGGGTAAGTATTTCCCAGGGGCTGGGGGAGGTATTTCCCAGGGGCTGGGGTAAGTATTTCCCAGGGGCTGGGGGAGGTATTTCCCAGGGGCTGGGGTAAGTATTTCCCAGCGGCTGGGGGAGGTATTTCCCAGGGCCTGGGGTATTTCCCAGGGGCTGGGGGAGGTATTTCCCAGGGGCTGGAGAGGTATTTCCCAGGGGCTGGGGTAAGTATTTCCCAGGGGCTGGGGTAAGTATTTCCCAGGGGCTGGGGGAGGTATTTCCCAGGGGCTGGGGTAAGTATTTCCCAGGGGCTGGGGTATTTCCCAGGGGCTGGGGGAGGTATTTCCCAGGGGCTGGGGTATTTCCCAGGGCCTGGGGTAAGTATTTCCCAGGGGCTGGGGGAGGTATTTCCAAGGGGCTGGGGGAGGTATTTCCCAGGGGCTGTGGGAGGTATTTCCCAGGGGCTGGGGTAAGTATTTCCCAGGGGCTGGGGTAAGTATTTCCCAGGGGCTGTGGGAGGTATTTCCCAGGGGCTGGGGTAAGTATTTCCCAGGGGCTGGGGTAAGTATTTCCCAGGGGCTGTGGGAGGTATTTCCCAGGGGCTGGGGTATTTCCCAGGGCCTGGGGTAAGTATTTCCCAGGGGCTGGGGGAGGTATTTCCAAGGGGCTGGGGGAGGTATTTCCCAGGGGCTGGGGGAGGTATTTCCCAGGGGCTGTGGGAGGTATTTCCCAGCGGCTGGGGGAGTTATTTCCAAGGGGCTGGGGGAGGTATTTCCCAGGGGCTGGGGGAGGTATTTCCCAGGGGCTGGGGTAAGTACTTCCCAGGGGCTGGGGGAGGTATTTCCCAGGAGCTGGGGTAAGTATTTCCCAGGGGCTGGGGGAGGTATTTCCCAGGGGCTGGGGTAAGTATTTCCCAGGGGCTGTGGGAGGTATTTCCCAGCGGCTGGGGGAGTTATTTCCAAGGGGCTGGGGGAGGTATTTCCCAGGGGCTGGGGGAGGTATTTCCCAGGGGCTGGGGGAGGTATTTCCCAGGGGCTGGGGGAGGTGAGGGAGGAGCTTGCTGAGGTCCTGGTTGAGATATTTGATACTTGGCTGCCCACAGGTGAAGTGCCAGGGGGAGGGTGGGAAATGAAGGGCAGCAGGGATTTGCCCGTCTGATGTTAGTGGTCAAGAAATTATTGGAAAAAGTGGTGAGGGACAGGATTAATCAACATTGGAAAAGTACAGATTGATCAAGGGTAGTCTGCATGGATTTGTCAGAGGGAGATCATGTCTGACTAATTTTAGTTTTTTGATAGGTTACTAAATATATTGATGAGGAGAGTGCTTTTCCATGGAGTTGAGTAAGGCCTTTGAACAAGGTCCCACATGGAAGGCTGGTCCAAAAGGGAAGAGTCCATGGGATCCAAAACAAATTGGCAAACTGGGCTTACAAATCAGAGCCAAAAGGTGATGGTGGAGGGTTGAACCACAGGGTTCGGTGTTGGGCCTTTTGCCATTCGATTACACTAATGACCTGGATGGAAACGTAGACGGTGTAATTGAGTATGACAGGAAACCTGGGGGTGGTGCCTTTGATAGTGAGAAGGATGGTCTCAGACTACAGGCTGATATTGATCAGCTGGGAACCTGGGCAGAGCAATGGCAGATGGAATTTAATCCTGATAAGTACGAGAGAATACATTTTTAGGAGGTCTAACGAAGGAAGGATGGACACAATCAATGATAGGTCCCCGGGGAGCACTGAAGAACAAAAGGACCTTGGTGTACAGTCCATGGATCCCCGAAGGTGTTAGCACAGAGAGACAGGGTGGGGAAGCAGGCCTATAGGCTGCTCGTCTTCCTGTACCGGGATGGCAAATGAAGGAGCAGGGAAGTCTTGTTACAACTCAGTTGGGGGAGAGACTGGATAGGCTGGGTTTGTTATTCCTGGAGCAGAGAAGGCTGAGGGGAGGGGGAATCTGACTGAGGTTTACAACATTATGAGAGACACCGACAGACATATCTGCAATGGGGCAGAGATCCTCACAATCCACTCTAACATCAGAGTGAGGAATAAGAGGTTTAGAGGAGATCTGAAAAAATATTTGTGCTCCTAGAGGGTGGTGGGAATATGGAAGGTGCTGCCTGAGAGATGGGTGGAGGCAGGTACACTCACAACATTTAAAGAGCACCTAAATGAGAACTTACAGTGCCAGGGCACAGTAGCTGTTAACCAAGTGCAGGTAAATTGGGTCGGTGTAGTTTGGACTCGCTCGGCCGGCACAGACACAGTGGGCCGAAGGGCCTGTTCCTATGCTTCTTGACTCAATGATTCTATGAACTGAAAGTGGAGGCATTACTCAGAGGGTTATGAATCTTTGGAATTCTCTGACCCATCGGGCTCTCCATATTTAAGGCTGTTGGGTGTGGAGGCCCGTGGGAGAGACACATGTTTGGTCTCTCAGGGAATCGAGGATACAGGGAAAGTGGAAATGAAACACAAGGTCAGCCATCATTGTACTGGACGGGGGAGAAGGCTTGAGGGGCCGAATGGTCTCATCATGCTCTTGTTTGTTGTGGTCTCACTCACTTCCTCACTTAAAGCCACCTCTTCCACGTGTTAATCCTCACTATGGTCGCTAAACCGTCCTCTCCTCTTTTATCATCTTTATTGCTATTAATGAAGATTTTCGCTTCCTTATGTGAGTTGCCTGTCTCTCCTCATACTTTAAAATGTGTTGCTGGAAAAGTGCAGCCGGTCAGGCAGCATCCAAGGAACAGGAGAATCGACGTTTCGGGCATAAGCCCTTCTTCAGGAATGAGGAGGGTGTGCCAAGCAGGCTAAGATAAAAGGTAGGGAGGAGGGACTTGGGGGAGGGGCGTTGGGAATACAATAGGTGGAAGGAGGTTAAGGTGAGGGTGATAGGTCAGAGAGGGGATGGGGGCGGAGAGGTCGGGAAGAAGATTGCAGGTCAAGAAGGCGGTGCTGAATCCGAGGGTTGGGACTGAGAAAAGGTGGGGGGAGGGGAAATGAGGAAGCTGGAGAAATCTGCATTCATCCCTTGTGGTTGGAGGGTTCCTAGGCGGAAGATGAGGCGCTCTTCCTCCAGGCGTCATGTTGCCATGGTCTGGCGATGGAGGAGGCCAAGGACCATCGCCTTGGTGGGGGGAGGGGGAGGGGGAGGGGGAGTTAAAGTGTTCAGTCACGGGGTGGTTGGGTTGGTTGGTGCGGGTGTCCCAGAGGTGTTCCCTGAAATGCTCCGCAAGTAGGCGGCCTGTCTCCCCAATATAGAGGAGGCCACATCGGGTGCAGGGGATGCAATAGATGATATGTGTGGAGGTGCAGGTGAATCTGTGGCGGATATGGAAGTTTCCTTTGGGGCCTTGGAGGGAGGTGAGGAGGGAGGTGTGGGCGCAAGTCTTGCACCTCCTGCGGTTGCAGGGGAAGGTGCCGGGAGTGGAGGTTGGGTTGGTGGGGGGTGTGGACCTGACGAGGGAGTCATGGAGGGAGTGGTCTTTCTGGAACGCTGATAGGGGAGGGGAGGGAAATATATCCCTGGTGGTGGGGTCCGTTTGGAGGTGGCGGAAATGACGGCGGATGATGCGATGTATCTGGAGGTTGGTGGGTGGTAGGTGAGGACCAGTGGGGTTCTGTCCTGGTGGCGGTTGGAGGGGCGGGGCTCAAGGGTGGAGGAGCGGGAAGTGGAGGAGATGCGGTGGAGGGCATCGTCGATCACGTCGGGGGGGAAATTGCGGTCTTTGAAGGAGGCCATCTGGGTTGTACGGTATTGGAACTGGTCTTCCTGGGAGCAGATGCGGCGGAGGCGAAGGAATTGGGAGAATGGGATGGTGTTTTTACAGGGGGCAGGGTGGGAGGAGGTGTAGTCCAGGTAGCTGTGGGAGTCGGTCGGTTTATAGTAAATGTCTGTGTTGAGTCGGTCGTCCGAGATAGAGATGGAGAGGTCGAGGAAGGGGAGGGAGGAGTCTGAGACTGTCCAGGTGAATTTGAGGTCGGGGTGGAAGGTGTTGGTGAAGTGGATGAACTGTTCAACCTCCTCGTGGGAGCACGAGGTAGCGCCGATACAGTCATCGATGTAGCGAAGGAAAAGATGGGGGGTGGGGCCAGTGTAGTTGCGGAAGATGGATTGTTCCACATACCCTACGAAGAGGCAGGCATAGCTGGGGCCCATGCGGGTGCCCATGGCTACTCCTTTGGTTTGGAGGAAGTGGGAGGATTGGAAAGAGAAGTTGTTCAGGGTGAGGACCAGTTCAGTCAGTCGAAGGAGGGTGTCAGTGGAAGGGTACTGGTTGGGTCGGTGGGAGAGGAAGAAGCGGAGGGCTTTGAGGTCTTCATGATGGGGGATGGAGGTGTACAGGGACTGGATGTCCATGGTGAAGATAAAGCGTTGGGGACCGGGGAAGCGAAAATCATGGAGGAGGTGGAGGGCGTGGGTGGTGTCCCGAACGTAGGTGGGGAGTTCTTGGACTAAGGGGGACAGGACCGTGTCGAGGTATGCCGAGATGAGTTCAGTGGGGCAGGAGCAGGCTGAGACAATGGGTCGGCCGGGGCAGTCAGGTTTGTGGATTTTGGGCAGGAGGTAGAAGCGGGCGGTGTGGGGTTGTGGGACTATGAGGTTGGAGGCGGTGGATGGGAGATCCCCTGAGGTGATGAGGTTATGGACGGTCTGGGAGATGATGGCTTGGTGGTGGGGGGTGGGGTCATGGTCAAGGGGGCAGTAGGAGGAAGTATCTGCGAGCTGGCGTTTGTCCTCAGCGGTGTAAAGGTCAGTGCGCCAAACTACTACTGCGCCTCCCTTGTCAGCTGGTTTGATGGTGAGGTTGGGGTTGGAACGGAGGGAGTGGAGGGCTGCGCGTTCCGAGGGTGAGAGGTTGGAGTGGGTGGGGGGAGTGTGGGAGTTCAGGTAGCGGTTAATATCGCGGCGGCAGTTTGCTATGAAGAGGTCGAGGGCAGGTAGGAGGCCAGCACGGGGTGTCCAGGTGGATGGGGTGTGTTGGAGGTGGGAGAAGGGGTCGTCAGAGGGTGGGCGGGAGTCTTGGTTAAAGAAGTAGGCGCGGAGGCGAAGGCGGCGGAAGAATTGTTCGATGTCACGCCGTGTGTTGAACTCATTAATCCGGGAGCGTAGGGGGATGAAGGTGAGGCCTCTGCTGAGGACTGATCTTTCATCCTCAGAGAGGGGCAGGTCCGGAGGGATGGTGAACACACGGCAGGGCTGGGAGCTAGGACCTGGTGTGGGGCTGGAGGTGGGTGTGGGGGCGGGGTTAGGCCTGGGGCAGGGACGGAGATCGGCGAAGGGGCGGGGTCCTGACCAAAATCCACAAACCTGACTGCCCCGGCCGACCCATTGTCTCCGCCTGCTCCTGCCCCACCGAACTCATCTCCCCATACCTCGACACGGTCCTGTCCCCCTTAGTCCAAGAACTCCCCACCTACGTTCGGGACACCACCCACGCCCTCCACCTGCTCCATGATTTTCACTTCCCCGGTCCCCAACGCCTTATCTTCACCATGGACATCCAGTCCCTGTACACCGCCATCCCCCATCACGAAGGACTCAAAGCCCTCCGCTTCTTCCTTTCACGCCGTACCAAACAGTACCCTTCCACTGACACCCTCCTTCGACTGACTGAACTGGTCCTCACCCTGAACAACTCTTTCCAATCCTCCCACTTCCTCCAAACCAAAGGAGTAGCCATGGGCACCCGCATGGGCCCCAGCTATGCCTGCCTCTTCGTAGGATATGTGGAACAGTCCATCTTCCGCAACTACACTGGCCCCACCCCCCACCTTTTCCTCCGCTACATCGATGACTGTATCGGTGCTGCCTCGTGCTCCCACGAGGAGGTTGAACAGTTCATCCACTTTACTAACACCTTCCACCCTGACCTCAAATTTACCTGGACAGTCTCAGACTCCTCCCTCCCCTTCCTCGACCTCTCCATCTCTATCTCGGACGACCGACTCAACACAGACATTTACTATAAACCGACCGACTCCCACAGCTACCTAGACTACACCTCCTCCCACCCTGCCCCCTGTAAAAACGCCATCCCATATTCCCAATTCCTTTGTCTCCGCCGCATCTGCTCCCAGGAGGACCAGTTCCAATACCGAACAACCCAGATGGCCTCCTCCTTCAAGGACCGCAATTTCCCCTCAGACGAGGTCGACGATGCCCTCCACCGCATCTCCTCCACTTCCCGCTCCTCCGCCCTTGAGCCCCGCCCCTCCAACCGCCACCAGGACAGAACCCCACTGGTCCTCACCTACCACCCACCAACCTCCAGATACATCGTATCATCCTTCGTCATTTCCGCCACCTCCAAACAGACCCTACCACCAAGGATATATTTCCCTCCCCTCCCCTATCAGCGTTCTGGAAAGACCACTCCCTCTGCGACTCCCTCGTCAGATCCACACCCCCCACCAACCCAACCTCCACTCCCGGCACCTTCCCCTGCAACCGCAAGAAATGCAAAACTTGCGCCCACACCTCCCTCTTCACTTCCCTCCAAGGCCCCAAGGGATCCTTCCATATCCCCCACAAATTCACCTGCACCTCCACACACATCATTTACTGCATCTGTTGCACGCGATGTGGCCTCCTCTACATTGGGGAGACAGGCCGCCTACTTGTGGAACGTTTCAGAGAACCCCTCTGGGACACCTGGACCAACCAACCCAACCACCCTGTGGCTGAACACTTTAACTCCCCCTCCCACTCCGTCAAGGACATGCAGGTCCTTGGCCTCCTCCATCGCCAGACCATGGCAACATGACGCCTGGAGGAACAGCGCCTCATCTTCCGCCTAGGAACCCTCCAACCACAAGGGATGAATGCAGATTTCTCCAGCTTCCTCATTTCCCCTCCCCCCACCTTTTCTCAGTCCCAACCCTCAGACTCAGCACCGCCTTCTTGACCTGCAATCTTCTTCCTGACCTCTCCTCCCCCACCCCCTCTCCGACCTATCACCCTCACCTTAACCTCCTTCCACCTATCACATTCCCAACGCCCCTCCCCCAAGTCCCTCCTCCCTACCTTTTATCTTAGCCTGCTTGGCACACCTTCCTCATTCCTGAAGAAGGGCTTATGCCCGAAACGTCGATTCTCCTGTTCCCTGGATGCTGCCTGACCTGCTGCGCTTTTCCAGCAACACATTTTTCAGCTCTGATCTCCAGCATCTGCAGTCCTCATTTTCTTCTCATACTTTATCTTGTATTTTATTTAAGGGAATATATTCAGCCTATCCACACAGGCTGGTCAGACCATCCTCCTGACTATCAATACCATCGCCAATTTTCTTGTCATCTGGAAACTAACCAATTAAACAAACCAATTAAACAATTAAACTAACCAATTAATCAATTTTACTAACCAATTAAACAATTAAACTAACCAATTAAACTTTCTAATTCACATTCAAGCAAATGCACTTATGCAGGACAAAACGAGACAAGAGAATACAGGATGGACTGTAGGACTCTGGGAATCCCTGAGGATCACTGTGTATGTGCACTGGTCCCTTAAGGTATCAGGGCAGGTGGGTAAAGGGAGGGAGGCCTATGGGATAGTTGCCTTTATTATCCGAGGCACAGAGTTGAAGAGCAGGGAGGTGATGCTGGAACTGTCTAAAACATTGGTTAGGCCACAGTGAGAGTACGGTGTGCAGTTCTGGAATCCACATCATGGGAGGGATGTGCGTGCACAGGAGAGGGTGCTCAGGAGATTTCCCAGGATGTGGCCTGGGCTGGAGAGATTGCCAGACTGGGATTGTTTTCCAGGGAGCAGAGGAGACTGACAGGGGACTTGATTGCGATGGATAAAATTATGAGGGACATAGACAGGGTCGATCGGAGGAACCTTTCCCGTTAACGCAGGGATCACTGACCAGGGAGCTGGGGTTTAAGGTAAGGGGCAGGAGGTTTAGAGGGGGATGTGAGGATAAACCTTTTCACCAAGAGGGGGGTGGGGAATCTGGACCTCACAGCCTGAGAGGGTGGGAGAGGCAGGAATCCTCATCACATTGAAGAGGGATTGAGATGTGTATGTGCAATGCCAAGGTACACAAGGCTATAGGCCAACTGCTGGAAAACGGGATTAGAATTGCTAGAGGTGGTTGTTTTTTTTACTGGTGTAGACCTGATGGGCCGAAGGGCCTATTTCTGTTCTGTACATCTCTAGGACTCCAGGGCTAGGTATATACCACAGAGAAAGAGGTATAACTGGGAGAAAGGTAATATGATGCGATTAGGCAAGATTTAGGATGCATCCGATGAGGAAGGAAACTGCAGGAGATGGGCACATTAGAAATATGGAGCTTGTTCAAGGAACAGCTGCTGTGTGTCCTAAGTGAGTATGAGGCAGGTAGTTGTCGAGAGAGAGAACCATGGTTTACTAAAGATGTTGTAGCTCTTGTCAAGAGGAAGGAGAAGGCTTATGTGAGGATGAGGCGTGAAGGCTCAGTTCCGGGGATTGGGAGTCATAAGCTAGACAGAAAAGATCAAAGGAGGGGGTTAGAGGAGCCAGGAGGGGTCATGAGAAGTTGGTGGCGGATCGGATCAAGGAAAACCCTGAGGCCTTCTATAGGTAGATCAGGAATAAAAGAATGACGAGAGTAAGATTAGTTAAAGATAATCGTGGGAAGTTGTGTGTGGAATCGGAGGACATGGGGAAGGGCTTAATGAATACTTTTCACCAGTATTCACATTGGAAAGGGGCAATGTTAGTGAGAATACGGAGATACAGGCTACTAGATTAGATGGGATTGAGGCTGACAAAGAGGAGGTTTTAGCAATTTTGGAAGATCTGGAAATGGATAAGACTCGTGGGCCGGATGGGATTTATCCTCGGATTCTCTGGGAAACCAGGGAGGAGATTGCTGAGCCTTTAGCTTTGATCTTTATGTCATCATTGTCGACAGGAGTAGTGCCAGAAGACTGGAGGATAGCAAATGTGGTTCCCCTGTTTAAAGACGGGAGTCGGACAACCCTGGGAATTATAGACCAGTGAGAGCCTTACTTCAGTTGTTGGTAAAGTGTTGGAAAAGGTTATAAGAAATAGGATTTATAACCATCTGGAAAGGAATAATTTGATTAGGGATAGTCAGCACGGTTTTGTGAAGGGCAGGTCGTGCCTCACAAACCTTATTGAGTTCTTTGAGAAGGTGACCAAACAGGTGGATGAGGGTAAAGCCGTTGATGTGGTGTACATAAGACCATATAACATAGGAGTGGAAGTAAGGCCATTTGGCCCATCAGGTCCACTCTGCCATTTAGTCATGGCTGATGGGCAATGAATTCCACAGGCCCACCACTCTCTGGCTGAGGAAATGTCTCCTCATTTCTGTTCTGAATTGACCCCCTCTAATTCTAAGGCTGTGCCCACGGGTCCTATTATCCCCTCCTAACGGAAACAACTTCCCAGCGTCCACCCTTTCTAAGCCATGCATTATCTTGTAAGTTTCTATTAGATCTCCCCTTAACCTTCTAAACTCCAATGAATACAATCCCAGGATCCTCAGCCGTTCCTCGTATGTTAGACCTATCATTCCAGGGATCATCCGTGTGAATCTCCGCTGGACACGCTCCAGTGTCAGTATGTCCTTCCTGAGGTGTGGGGCCCAAAACTGGACACAGTACTCCAAATGGGGCCTAACCAGAGCTTTATAAAGTCTCAGTAGCACATCACTGCTTTTATATTCCAACCCTCTTGAGATAATTGACAACATTGCATTTGCTTTCTTAATCACGGACTCAACCTGCATGTTTACCTTTAGAGAATCTTCAACTAGCACTCCCAGATCCCTTTGTGCTTTGGCTTTACGAATTTTCTCACCATTTAGAAAGTAGTCCATGCTTCTATTCTTTTTTCCAAAGTGCAAGACCTCGCATTTGCTCACATTGAATTCTATCAGCCATTTCCTGGACCACTCTCCCAAACTGTCTAGATCCTTCTGCAGCCTCCCCACTTCCTCAGTACTACCTGCCTGTCCACCTAACTTCGTATCATCGGCAAACTTCGCTAGAATGCCCCCAGTCCCTTCATCCAGATCATTAATATATAATGTGAACAGCTGTGGCCCCAACACTGAACCCTGCAGGACACCGCTTGTCACCGACTGCCATTCCAAAAAAGAACCTTTTATCCCAACTCTCTGCCTCCTGACAGACAGCCAATCCTCAATCCATACCAGTAGCTCACCTCGAACACCATGGGCCCTCACCTTACTCAGCAGCCTCCCGTGTGGCACCTTATCAAAGGCCTTTTGGAAAGTCTAGATAGACCACATCCACTGGGTTTCCCTGGTCTAACCTACTTGTTACCTCTTCAAAGAATTCTAACGACCTCCCCTTACTAAATCCAAAGCTAAAAATCACACAACACCAGGTTATAGTCCAACAGGTTTAATTGGAGTCACACTAGCTTTCAGAACGATGCTCCTTCATCAGATGATAGTCACCTGATGAAGGAGCGACGCTCCGAAAGCTAGTGCTTCCAATTAAACCTGTTGGACTATAACCTGGTGTTGTGTGATTTTTAACTTTGTACACCCCAGTCCAACAGCGGCATCTCTAAATCATGCTTACTGAATCCATGCTGACTTGTTCTAATCTGACCCTGCACCTCCAAGAATTTAGAAACCTCATCCTTAACCAACAACCGAGGTTAGGCTAATTGGCCTATAATTTTCCATCTTTTGTCTTGATCCTTCCTTGAACAAGGAGGTTACAACAGTGATCTTCCAGTCATCCGGGACGTTCCCTGACTCCAGTGATTTTTGAAAGATCACAACCAAAGCCACCACTATTTCCTCAGCCACCTCCCTCAGAACTCGAGGATGTAGCCCTTCGGAGGCTGGAGATCTATCAATTTTTAGCCCTTTTAGCTTTTCTAGCACATTCTCTTTTGTAATGGCTACCATACCCAACTCTGCCCCCTGACTCTCCTTAATTGTTGGGATATTACTCCTGTCTCCCACTGTGAAGACTGACACAAAGTATTTATTAAGTTCTCCAGCTATTCCCTTCTCTCCCAGCACTCGCCTTCCTGCATCAATTCAGAGCAGCCCAGTTCCTACTTTTGCCTCTCGTTTGTTTCTTATGTATTGAAAGAAACTTTTACTATCATTTCTAATATTACTGGCTAGCTTACCATCATATTTGATCCTCTCCTTCCTTATTTCTCTCTTTGTTATCCTCTGTTTGTTTTTGTAGCCTTCCCAATCTTCTGATTTCCCAGTGCTCTTGGCCACTTTATAGGCTCTCTCTTTATCTTTGACACATTTCCTGACTTCCTTTGTCAGCCACGGCTGTCTAATCCCTCCCCGAATAATCTTTCTTTTCTTTGGGATGACCCTCTGTACTGTGTCCTCAATTACACCCAGAAACTCCTGCCATTGTTGCTCTACTGTCTTCCCCACTAGGCTCTGCATCCAGTCAATTTTCATCAGTCCCTCTCTCATGCCCCCGTAATTACCTTTATTTAACTGTAACACCATTACATCCGATTTTGCCTTCTCTCTTTCAAACTGCAGACTGAACTCTGCCATATTATGATCGCTGCCACCCAAGAGTTCCCTTACTTTAAGATCTTTTATAAAGTCTGACTCATTACATCGCACTAAGTCCAGAATAGCCTGCTCCCTTGTGGGCTCTATCACAGGCTGTTTCAAAAAGCCATCCCGTAAGCATTCCATGAATTCCCTTTCTTTGGATCCACCAGCAACATGAATCACCCAGTCCACCTGCATATTGAAGTCCCCGGGATCCCTGTGACCTTGCCTTTCTGACATACCCTCTCTATTTCCCAATACACTCTTAGCAGGTCTATACAGAACTCCCATTATGGATTTTTTGCCTTGGACTTCAAGGACTTCAGTAAGGCGTTTGATAAGGTTCCACACGGTAGGCCATTGCACAAAATACGGAGCTATAGAACATTACAGCGCAGTACAGGCCCTTCGGCCCTCGATGTTGCGCCGCCCTGTCATACCAATCTCAAGCCCATCCCACCTACACTATTCCATGTACGTCCATTTGCCTGTCCAATGACGACTTAAATGCACTTAAACTTGGTGAATCTACTACCGTTGCAGGTCAAGCATTCGGCATATTGCAGCACTGATGAAAGAACTCGAGGACCTTAGGCTCATCCGAGAGAATGAGATCTTTCTGGACAAGACCTTCAGCTAGGTTATTACACCGACCATACCAGAAGAGAGCAGACAATGAGGAAGGCAGAGAGGAGACAGGTGCACGAGACCCCGGGGGGAAGTACCTGTTAGGAACAAGTTGAATCTTTTGGAAACAGTAGAGACAGATGATACTGCCGGTCCGCGAGGCGGCCAGGTCTGTCAATCAAAGGTTGGCGCAGAGGCAGAGTGGAAGAGTCGGACATCGCACAGAGCCGTGGTGATAGGGGACTCCGTCGTGAGAGGAACTGACCGGGGTTTTTGTGGCAGCAGGCAGGACTTAAGGATGGTGTGTTGCCTTCCTGGTGCCAGGGTTAAAGACATCACTGACAAAGTGCAGGAAATCCTCAAGGACGAGGGTGAAGAGCCAGAGGTGGTGGTACATGTCGGCACAAATGATGTGGGGAAGAAGAGGAGGAACATACTACAGCGGGACTTCGGAGAACGAGGAAGAAGGCTGAAAAGCAGGACGTCCAAGGTGGTTATCTCCGGTTTGCTTCCAGTTCCTCGGGTTGGTGAGGCCAGAAACAGGGAGATAATGGACTTGAACGTGTGGCTGGGGAACTGGTGCAGGAAGCAAGGATTTAAATTCTTGGATCAGTGGGGTATGTTTTGTGGTAAACATAAATTCTACAAGAGAGACGGTTTGCACCTAAATAGGTTAGGGACCAGCATTCTGGCAGGCAGGTTTGCTACTGCAACACAGCTACGTTTAAACTAAGTAGCGGGGGGGGAGGGGGGGGAGGGGACAAGAAGGATGTTTAAGAAGGAAATTGAAGGGAAAGTTAGAACAAGAGAAGTCAAGAAAGACAACTGTATCAATGAGGCAGAAAACTCAGAAAGGGATCATGCTGTAAGGTTGAGTGAAATAGGGGTTGATGTGAAGGGTGAGGGCAGTAACAAATTAAAAATACTATACATGAATGCACGAAGCATTAGACATAAGATGGATGAGCTGGAGGCTCTTTTGAAAATTGGTAGATACGATATTGTGGGGATAACTGAGACGTGGCTTCAAGTGGACAGGGCCTGGGAAATGAATATTCAAGGATACACGTGTTATCGTAAGGACAGACTGATGGGCAGAGGGGGTGGGGTGGCTATGTTGGTAAGGGATGATATTCAGTCCCTTGCGCGGGGGGACCTAGAGTCAGGAGATGTAGAGTCAGTGTGGATAGAGCTTTGAAATACCAAGGGTAAAAAGACCCTCTTGGGAGTCATCTACAGGCCCCCAAACAGTAGTCTGGATGTCGGATGTAAGTTGAATCAGGAGCTGAAATTGGCCTGTCGCAAAGATGTCACTACAGTTGTTATGGGGGATTTCAACATGCAGGTAGACTGGGAGAATCAGGATGGTATTGGACCACAAGAAAGAGACTTTGTGGAGTGCCTCAGAGATGGATTCTTAGAGCAGCTGGTGCTGGAGCTGACCACGGAGAAGGCAATTCTGGATCTGGTATTGTGTAACGAACCATAATTGGTCAGGGACCTCGAAGTGAAGGAGCCATTGGGAAGTAGTGACCATAATACAATAAGCTTCAATCTGCAATTTGAGAGGGAGAGGGTACAATCGGAAGTGACAATATTTCTGTTGAATAAAGGGAACTATGGAGCTATGAGGGAGGAGCTGGCCAAAGTTCAATGGTGCAATACCTTAGCAGGGATGACAGTGGAGGAACAATGGCAGGTATTTCTGGGTATAATGCAGAAGATGCAGGATCAGTTCATTCCAAAAAGGAAGAAAGATCCTAGGAGGAGGCAGGGGTGGCCATGGCTGACGAGGGAAGTTAAGAAACATATAAAGTCAAAAGAGAAAAAGTATAACATAGCTAAGATAAGTGGGAAAACGGAGGACTGGGAAGCTTTTAAAGAACAACAGAGGATTACTAAGAAGGAAATACGCAGAGAAAAAATGAGGTACGAAGGTAAACTGGCCAAAAATATAAAGGAGGATAGTAAAAGCTTTTTTAGGTATGTGAAAGGGAAAAAAATGGTTAAGACTAAAATTGGGTCCTTGAAGACAGAAACAGGGGAATATATTACGGGGAACAAAGAAATGGCAGAGGAATTAAATGGGTACTTCAGATCTGTGTTCACTGGGGAAGACACAAGCAATCTCCCTGAGGTAACAGTGGCTGAAGGACCTGAACTGAAGGGAATTTATATTTGCCAGGAATTGGTGTTGGCGAGACTGTTAGGTCTGAAGGTTGATAAGTCTCCAGGGCCTGATGGTCTACATCCCAGGGTACTGAAGGAGGTACCTGTAGAAATCGTGGATACATTGGTGATCATTTTCCAATCTTCTATAGATTCGGGATCAGTTCCTGCGGAGTGGAGGGTGGCTAATGTCGACCCACTTTTTAAGAAAGGTGGGAGAGTGAAAGCAGGAAATTATAGACCAGTTAGTCTGACCTCAGTGGTGGGAAAGATGCTGGAGTCTATTATAAAGGATGAAATTACGACACATCTGGATAGTAGTAAAGGATAGGTCAGAGTCAGCATGGATTTATGAAGGGGAAATCATGCTTGACTAATCTTCTTGAATTTTTTGAGGATGTAACTCTGAAGATGGATTAGGGAGATCCAGTAGATGTAGTGTACCTGGACTTTCAGAAAGCTTTTGATAAAGTCCCACACAGGAGGTTAGTGAGTAAAATTAGGGCGCATGGTATTGGGGGCAAAGTACTAACTTGGATTGAAAGTTGGTTGGCTAATAGGAAACAAAGGGTAGTGATAAACGGCTCCATTTCGGAATGGCAGGCAGTGACCAGTGGGGTACCGCAGGGATCCGTGCTGGGACTGCAGCTTTTTACAATATATATTAATGATATAGAAGATGGTATCAGCAATAACATTAGCAAATTTGCTGATGATACTAAGCTGGGTGGCAGGGTGAAATGTGAGGAGGATGTTAGGAGATTACAGGGTGACCTGGACAAGTTAGGTGAGTGGGCAGATGCAATGGCAGATGCAGTTTAATGTGGATAACTGTATGGTTATCCACTTTGGTAGCAAGAACAGGAAGGCAGATTACTACCTCAATGGAATCAATTTAGGTAAAGGGGCAGTACAGAGAGATCTGGGTGTTCTTGTACACCAGTCAATGAAGGCAAGCATGCAGGTACAGCAGGTAGTGAAGAAGGCTAATAGCATGCTGACCTTCATAACAAGAGGGATTGAGTATAGAAGCAAAGAGGTTCTTCTGCAGCTGTACAGGGCCCTGGTGAGACCACACCTGGAGTACTGTGTGCAGTTCTGGTCTCCAAATTTGAGGAAAGACATTCTGGCTATTGAGGGAGTGCAGCGTAAGTTCACAAGGTCAATTCCTGGAATGGCAGGATTACCTTACACTGAAAGACTGGAGCGACTGGGCTTGTATACCCTTGAGTTTCGAAGACTGAGATGGGATCTGATTGAGATATATAAGATTATTAAAGGATTGGACACTCTGGCAGTAGGAAACATGTTTCCACTGATGGGTGAGTCCCGAACCAGAGGACATAGTTTAAAAATACGGGGTAGACCATTTAGGACAGAGATGAGGAGAAACGTCTTCACCCAGAGAGTGGTGGCTGTGTGGAATGCTCTGCCCCGGAGGGCAGTGGAGGCCCACTCTCTGGATTCATTTAAGAAACAGTTGGATAGAGCTCTCAAGGATAGTGGAATCAAGGGTTATGGAGATAAGGCAGGAACAGGATACTGATTAAGGATGATCAGCCATGATCATATTGAATGGTGGTGCAGGCTCGAAGGGCAGAATGGCCTACTCCTGCACCTATTGTCTATTGTCTCACCTGTCTCACTCTCTCTCTCTGTCTGCGTCTCTCCTGTTTTTCTCTCTCTGTCTGCGTCTCTCCTGTTTCTCTCCCTGTCTGCGTCTCTCCTGTTTCTCTCACTGTCTGCGTCTCTCCTGTTTCTCTCTCTGTGTCTCTCCTGTTTCTCTCCCTGTCTGCGTCTCTCCTGTTTCTCTCACTGTCTGCGTCTCTCCTGTTTCTCTCACTGTCTGCCTCTCTCCTGTTTCTCTCTCTCTCTGTCAGCCTCTCTCCTGTTTCTCTCTCTCTCTGTCTGGGTCTCTCCTGTTTCTCTCTCTCACTGTCTGCGTCTCTCCTGTTTCTCTCTCTGTCTGCGTCTCTCCTGTTTCTCTCTCTGTCTGCGTCTCTCCTGTTTCTCTCTCTGTCTGCGTCTCTCCTGTTTCTCTCTCTCTCTGTCTGTGTCCTGTTTCTCTCTTTGTCTGCCTCTCTCCTGTTTCTCCCTCTCTCTCTGTCTGCGTCTCTCCTGTTTCTCTCTCTCTGACTGCGTCTCTCCTGTTCCTCTCTCTGTCTGCCTCTCTCCTGTTTCTCTCTCTGTCTGCCTCTCTCCTGTTTCTCTCTCTGTCTGCCTCTCTCCTGTTTCTCTCTCTGTCTGCGTCTCTCCTGTTTCTCTCTCTCTCTCTGTCTGCCTCTCTCCTGTTTCTCTCTCTCTCTCTGTCTGCCTCTCTCCTGTTTCTCTCTGTCTGCGTCTCTCCTGTTTCTCTCTCTGTCTGCGTCTCTCCTGTTTCTCTCTGTCTGCCTCTCTCCTGTTTCTCTCTCTGTCTGCGTCTCTCCTGTTTCTCTCTCTGTCTGCGTCTCCCCTGTTTCTCTCTCTCTCTGTGTCTGCCTCTCTCCTGTTTCTCTCTCTCTGTCTGCCCCTCTCCTGTTTCTCTCTCTGTCTGCGTCTCTCCTGTTTCTCTCTTTACCTGCATCTCTCCTGTTTCTCTCTCTCGCTGTCTGCGTCTCTCCTGTTTCATAGAACATAGAAGAATACAGCGCAGTACAGGCCCTTCGGCCCTCGATGTTGCGCTGATCCAAGCCCACCTAACCTAGACTAACCCACTATCCTCCATATGTCTATCCAATGCCCGCTTAAATGCCCATAAAGAGGGAGAGTCCACCACTGTTACTGGCAGGGCATTCCATGAACTTACGACTCGCTGAGTGAAGAACCTACCCCTAACTTCAGTCCTATATCTACCCCCCCTTAATTTAAAGCTATGCCCCCTTGTAATACCCGACTCCATACGCGGGAAAAGGTTCACACTGTCAACCCTATCTAACCCCCTAATCATCTTGGACACCTCAATCAAGTCACCCCTAAACCTTCTTTTCTCCAATGAAAACAACCCCAAGTGCCTCAGCCTTTCCTCATATGATCTTCCTACCATACCAGGCAACATCCTGGTAAACCTCCTCTGCACCCGTTCCAGTGCCTCCACATCCTTCCTATAGTATGGCGACCAAAACTGCACACAATACTCCAGATGCGGCCGCACCAGAGTCTTATACAACTGCATCATGACCTCAGGACTCCGGAACTCAATTCCTCTACCAATAAAAGCCAGTACGCCATATGCCTTCTTCACCGCACTATTTACCTGGGTGGCAACTTTCAGAGATCTGTGTACATGGACACCAAGATCCCTCTGCTCATCCACACTACCAAGTATCCGACCATTAGCCCAGTACCCCATCTTTTTATTACTCTTACCAAAGTGAATCACCTCACACTTAGCTACATTGAACGCCATTTGCCACCTTTCTGCCCAGTTCTGCAGCTTATCTATATCCCGCTGTAACCTGCCACATCCTTCCTCACTGTCAACAACTCCTCCGACTTTCGTATCATCCGTAAACTTGCTCACCCAACCTTCTAACCCCTCCTCCAGGTCATTTATAAAAATGACAAACAGCAATGGTCCCAAAACAGATCCTTGCGGAACACCGCTAGTGACGGCACTCCAAGATGAACCTTTGCCATCAACTACTACCCTCTGTCTTCTTCCAGCCAGCCAACTCCTAATCCAAACCTCCAACTCACCCTCAATGCCATACCTCTGTATTTTTTGCAGTAGTCTACCATGGGGAACCTTATCAAACGCCTTACTAAAATCCATATACACCACATCTACTGCTTTCCCCTCGTCCACCTCCTTAGTCACCTTCTCAAAGAATTCAATAAGGTTTGTGAGGCACGACCTGCCCTTCACAAAACCATGCTGACTATCCTTGATCACATTATTCCTATCCAGATGTTCATAAATCCTATCCCTTACAATCCTCTCTAAGATTTTACCCACAACAGAAGTGAGACTCACCGGCCTATAGTTACTAGTAACTAGTGAGTAGCCTGTTTCTCTCTCTGTCTGCGTCTCTCCTGTTTCTCTCTCTGTCTGCGTCTCTCCTGTTTCTCTCTCTGTCTGCGTCTCTCCTGCTTCTCTCTTTGTCTGCCTCTCTCCTGTTTCTCTCTCTCTCTGTCTGCGTCTCTCCTGTTTCTCCCTCTCTCTCTGTCTGCGTCTCTCCTGATTCTCTCTCTCTGTCTGCCTCTCTCCTGTTTCTCTCTCTGTCTGCATCTCTCCTGTTTCTCTCTCTGTCTGCGTCTCTCCTGTTTCTCTTTCTGTCTGCGTCTCTCCTGTTTCTCTCTCTCTCTGTCTGTGTCCTGTTTCTCTCTTTGTCTGCCTCTCTCCTGTTTCTCTCTCTCTGTCTGCGTCTCTCCTGTTTCTCCCTCTCTCTCTGTCTGCGTCTCTCCTGTTTCTCTCTCTCTGTCGGCCTCTCTCCTGTTTCTCTCTCTCTGTCTGCCTCTCTCCTGTTTCTCTCTCTCTGTCTGCCTCTCTCCTGTTTCTCTCTCTGTCTGCGTCTCTCCTGTTTCTCTCTCTGTCTGCGTCTCTCCAGTTTCTCTCTCTCTCTCTGTCTGCCTCTCTCCTTTTTCTCTCTCTGTCTGCCTCTCTCCTGTTTCTCTCTCTGTCTGCTTCTCTCCTGTTTCTCTCTCTGTCTGCCTCTCTCCTGTTTCTCTCTGTCTGCGTCTCTCCTGTTTCTCTCTCTGTCTGCCTCTGTCCTGTTTCTCTCTCTGTCTGCGTCTCTCCTGTTTCTCTCTCTGTCTGTGTCTCTCCTGTTTCTCTCTCTGTCTGCGTCTCTCCTATTTCTCTCACTGTCTGCGTCTCTCCTGTTTCTCTCTCTGTCTGCCTCTCTCCTGTTTCTCTCTCTGTCTGTCTGGGTCTCTCCTGTTTCTCTCTCTGTCTGTCTGGGTCTCTCCTGTTTCTCTCTCTCTCTGTCTGCGTCTCTCCTGTTTCTCTCTCTCTGTCTGCCTCTCTCCTGTTTCTCTCTCTGTCTGCCTCTCTCCTGTTTCTCTCTCCCTATGTCTGTGTCACTCCTGTTTCTCTCTCTCTGTCTGCCTCTCTCCTGTTTCTCTCTCTCTCTGTCTGCGTCTCTCGTTTCTCTCTCTCTCTGTCTGCCTCTCTCCTGTTTCTCTCTCTTTCTGTCTGCGTCTCTCCTGTTTCTCTCTCTCTCTCTGCGTCTCTCCTGTTTCTCACTCTGTCTGCGTCTCTCCTGTTTCTCTCTCTGTCTGCTTCTCTCCTGTTTCTCTCTCTGTCTATCTGCGTCTCTCCTGTTTCTCTCTCTGTCTGTCTGGGTCTCTGCTGTTTCTCTCTCTGTCTGTCTGGGTCTCTCCTGTTTCTCTCTCTCTGTCTGCCTCTCTCCCGTTTCTCTCTCTGTCTGCGTCTCTCCTGTTTCTCTCTCTCTCTGTCTGGGTATCTCCTGTTTCTGTCTCTCTCTGTCTGCCTCTCTCCTGTTTCTCACTCTGTCTGCGTCTCTCTTGTTTCTCTCTCTGTCTGCCTCTCTCCTGTTTCTCTCTCTCTCTCTCTCTCTGCGTCTCTCCTGTTTCTCACTCTGTCTGCGTCTCTCTTGTTTCTCTCTCTGTCTGCGTCTCTCCTGTTTCTCTCTCTCTCTCTCTCTCTGCGTCTCTCCTGTTTCACTCTCTGTCTGCGTCTCTCCTGTTTCTCCCTCTCTGTCTGCGTCTCTCCTGTTTCTCTCTCTGTCTGCGTCTCTCCTGTTTCTCTCTCTGCGTCTCTCCTGTTTCTCACTCTGTCTGCGTCTCTCCTGTTTCTCCCTCTCTGTCTGCGTCTCTCCTGTTTCTCTCTCTGTCTGCGTCTCTCCTGTTTCTCTCTCTCTCTCTCTCTCTGCGTCTCTCCTGTTTCACTCTCTGTCTGCGTCTCTCCTGTTTCTCCCTCTCTGTCTGCGTCTCTCCTGTTTCTCTCTCTGTCTGCGTCTCTCCTGTTTCTCTCTCTGCGTCTCTCCTGTTTCTCCCTCTCTGTCTGCGTCTCTCCTGTTTCACTCTCTGTCTGCGTCTCTCCTGTTTCTCCCTCTCTGTCTGCGTCTCTCCTGTTTCTCTCTCTGTCTGCGTCTCTCCTGTTTCTCCCTCTCTGTCTGCGTCTCTCCTGTTTCTCTCTCTGTCTGCGTCTCTCCTGTTTCTCCCTCTCTGTCTGCGTCTCTTCTGTTTCTCTCTCCCTATGTCTGTGTCACTCCTGTTTCTCTCTCTGCGTCTCTCCTGTTTCTCCCTCTCTGTCTGCGTCTCTCCTGTTTCACTCTCTGTCTGCGTCTCTCCTGTTTCTCCCTCTCTGTCTGCGTCTCTCCTGTTTCTCTCTCTGTCTGCCTCTCTCCTGTTTCTCTCTCCCTATGTCTGTGTCACTCCTGTTTCTCTCTCTCTGTCTGCCTCTCTCCTGTTTCTCTCTCTCTCTCTCTCTCTGCGTCTCTCCTGTTTCTCACTCTGTCTGCGTCTCTCTTGTTTCTCTCTCTGTCTGCGTCTCTCCTGTTTCTCTCTCTCTCTCTCTCTCTGCGTCTCTCCTGTTTCTCACTCTGTCTGCGTCTCTCCTGTTTCACTCTCTGTCTGCGTCTCTCCTGTTTCTCTCTCTCTGTCTGCATCTCTTCTGTTTCTCTCTCTCTCTGCATCTCTCCTGTTTCTCTCTCTCTCTGCGTCTCTCCTGTTTCTCTCTCTCTGTCTGCGTCTCTCCTGTTTCTCTCTCTCTCTGCATCTCTCCTGTTTCTCACTCTGTCTGCGTCTCTCCTGTTTCTCCCTCTCTGTCTGCGTCTCTCCTGTTTCTCTCTCTGTCTGCGTCTCTCCTGTTTCTCTCTCTGCGTCTCTCCTGTTTCTCACTCTGTCTGCGTCTCTCCTGTTTCTCCCTCTCTGTCTGCGTCTCTCCTGTTTCTCTCTCTGTCTGCGTCTCTCCTGTTTCTCTCTTTCTCTCTCTCTCTCTGCGTCTCTCCTGTTTCAAACTCTGTCTGCGTCTCTCCTGTTTTTCTCTCTCTCTCTCTGTCTACGTCTCTCCTGTTTCTTTCTCTCTCCGTCTGCCTCTCACCTGTTTCTCTCTCTCAGTCTGCGTCTCTCCTGTTTCTCTCTCTCTCTCACTGCGTCTCTCCTGTTTCTCTGTATGTCTGCGTCTCTCCTGATTCTCTCTCTCTCTGTCTGCCTCTCTCCTGTTTCTCTCTCTGTCTGTCTGGGTCTCTCCTGTTTCTCTCTCTGTCTGTCTGGGTCTCTCCTGTTTCTCTCTCTCTCTGTCTGCGTCTCTCCTGTTTATCTCTCTCTGTCTGCCTCTCTCCTGTTTCTCTCTCTGTCTGTGTCTCTCCTGTTTCTCTCTCTGTCTGTGTCTCTCCTATTTCTCTCTCTCTGTCTGCCTCTCTCCTGTTTCTCTCTCTGTCTGTCTGGGTCTCTCCTGTTTCTCTCTCTCTGTGTGCGTCACTCCTGTTTCTCTCTCTCTGTCTGCCTCGCTCCTGTTTCTCTCTCTGTCTGCGTCTCTCCTGTTTCTCTATCTGTCTGCGTTTCTCCTATTTCTCTC
The DNA here is from genome assembly GCF_037043375.1 of Chiloscyllium plagiosum. Classification (NCBI taxonomy): domain Eukaryota; kingdom Metazoa; phylum Chordata; class Chondrichthyes; order Orectolobiformes; family Hemiscylliidae; genus Chiloscyllium; species Chiloscyllium plagiosum. Next base: position 136,682,692 of record NW_028270143.1, on the reverse strand, counting down.
TCTCTGTCTGCCTCTCTCCTGTTTCTCTCCCTCTCTGTCTGTCTCTCTCCTGTTTCTCTCTCTCTGTATGCGTCCCTCCTGTTTCTCTGTCTCTCTGTCTGCCTCTCGCCTGTTTCTCTCTCTCAGTCTGCGTCCCTCCTGTTTCTCTCTCTCTCTCTCTGCGTCTCTCCTGTTTCTCTCTCTGTCTGCGTCTCTCCTGTTTCTCTCTCTCTCTGTCTGCCTCCCTCCTGTTTCTCTCTCTGTCTGCGTCTCTCCTGTTTCTCTCTCTCTCTCTGCGTCTCTCCTGTTTCTCTCTCTGTCTGCGTCTCTCCTGTTTCTCTCTCTGTCTGTGTCTCTCCTGTTTCTCTCTCTGTCTGCGTCTCTCCTGTTTCTCATTCTCTCTGTCTGCATCTCTCCTGTTTCTCTCTCTGTCTGCCTCTCTCCTGTTTCTCTCTCTGTCTGCGTCTCACCTGTTTCTCTCTCTCTCTGTCTGTCTGCGTCTCTCCTGTTTCTTTCTCTCTCCGTCTGCCTCTCTCCTGTTTCTCTCTCTCAGTCTGCGTCTCTCCTGTTTCTCTCTCTCTCTGTCTGCCTCCCTCCTGTTTCTCTCTCTGTCTGCGTCTCTCCTGTTTCTCTCTCTCTCTCTGCGTCTCTCCTGTTTCTCTCTCTCTGTCAGCCTCGCTCCTGTTTCTCTCTCTGTCTGCGTCTCTCTTGTTTCTCTATCTCTCTGTCTGCGTCTCTCCTATTTCTCTCTCTCTGTCTGCCTCTCTCCTGTTTCTCTCCCTCTCTGTCTGTCTCTCTCCTGTTTCTCTCTCTCTGTCTGCGTCCCTCCTGTTTCTCTGTCTCTCTGTCTGCCTCTCTCCTGTTTCTCTCTCTCAGTCTGCGTCCCTCCTGTTTCTCTCTCTCTCTCTCTGCGTCTCTCCTGTTTCTCTCTCTGTCTGCGTCTCTCCTGTTTCTCTCTCTCTCTGTCTGCCTCCCTCCTGTTTCTCTCTCTGTCTGCATCTCTCCTGTTTCTCTCTCTCTCTGTGTCTCTCCTGTTTCTCTCTGTCTGTGTCTCTCCTGTTTCTCTCTCTCTCTGTCTGCCTCTCTCCTGTTTCTCTCTCTGTCTGCCTCTCTCCTGTTTCTCTCTCTCTGTCTGCCTCTCTCCTGTTTCTCTTTCTCTGTCTGCGTCACTCCTGTTTCTCTCTCTCTCTGTCTGCCTCTCTCCTGTTTCTCTGTATGTCTGCGTCTCTCCTGTTTCCCTCTCTCTCTGTCTGCCTCTCTCCTGTTTCTCTCTCTCAGTCTGCGTCCCTCCTGTTTCTCTCTCTCTCTCTCTGCGTCTCTCCTGTTTCTCTCTCTGTCTGGGTGTCTCCTGTTTCTCTCTCTCTCTGTCTGCGTCTCTCCTGTTTCTCTCTCTCTCTGTCTGCGTCTCTCCTGTTTCTCTATCTGTCTGCGTCTCTCCTGTTACACTCTCTGTGTCTGCGTCTCTCCTGTTTCTTTCATTGTCTGCCTCTCTCCTGTTTCTCTCTCTGTCTGCGTCTCTCCTGTTTCTCTCTCTCTCTGTGTCTCTCCTGTTTCTCTCTGTCTGTGTCTCTCCTGTTTCTCTCTCTCTCTGTCTGCCTCTCTCCTGTTTCTCTCTCTCTGTCTGCCTCTCTCCTGTTTCTCTCTCTCTGTCTGCCACTCTCCTGTTTCTCTCTCTCTGTCTGCGTCTCTCCTGTTTTTCTCTCTCTCTCTGAGTCTCTCCTGTTTCTCTCTCTGTCTGTGTCTCTCCTGTTTCTCTCTCTGTCTGCGTCTCTCCTATTTCTCTCACTGTCTGCGTCTCTCCTGTTTCTCTCTCTGTCTGCCTCTCTCCTGTTTCTCTCTCTGTCTGGGTCTCTCCTGTTTCTCTCTCTGTCTGTCTGGGTCTCTCCTGTTTCTCTTTCTCTCTGTCTGTGTCTCTCCTGTTTATCTCTCTCTGTCTGCCTCTCTCCTGTTTCTCTCTCTGTCTGTGTCTCTCCTGTTTCTCTCTCTGTCTGTGTCTCTCCTATTTCTCTCTCTCTGTCTGCCTCTCTCCTGTTTCTCTCTCTGTCTGTCTGCGTCTCTCCTGTTTCTCTCTCTCTGTCTGCCTCTCTCCTGTTTCTCTCTCTGTCTGTCTGGGTCTCTGCTGTTTCTCTCTCTGTCTGTCTGGGTCTCTCCTGTTTCTCTCTCTCTGTCTGCCTCTCTCCCGTTTCTCTCTCTGTCTGGGTCTCTCCTGTTTCTCTCTCTCTGTCTGTCTGCGTCTCTCCTGTTTCTCTCTCTCTCTCTCTCTGTCTGTGTCTCTCCTGTTTCTCTCTCTCTGTCTGCCTCTCTCCTGTTTCTCTCTCCCTATGTCTGTGTCACTCCTGTTTCTCTCTCTCTGTCTGCCTCTCTCCTGTTTCTCTCTCTCTCTGTCTGCGTCTCTCGTTTCTCTCTCTATCTGTCTGCCTCTCTCCTGTTTCTCTCTCTCTGTCTGCGTCTCTCCTGTTTCTCTCTCTCTCTCTGCGTCTCTCCTGTTTCTCACTCTGTCTGCGTCTCTCCTGTTTCTCTCTCTGTCTGCGTCTCTCCTGTTTCTCTCTCTCTGTCTGCGTCTCTCCTGTTTCTCTCTCTCTCTCTCTCTCTCTGCGTCTCTCCTGTTTCTCAATCTGTCTGCGTCTCTCCTGTTTCTCTCTCTGTCTGCGTCTCTCCTGTTTCTCTCTCTCTGTCTGCGTCTCTCCTGTTTCTCTCTCTCTCTCTCTCTCTCTGCGTCACTCCTGTTTCTCAATCTGTCTGCGTCTCTCCTGTTTCTCTCTCGGTCTGCGTCTCTCCTGTTTCTCTCTCTCTCTCTCTCTCTCTCTCTCTGCGTCTCTCCTGTTTCTCACTCTGTCTGCGTCTCTCTTGTTTCTCTCTCTGTCTGCGTCTCTCCTGTTTCTCTCTCTCTCTCTCTCTGCGTCTCTCCTGTTTCACTCTCTGTCTGCGTCTCTCCTGTTTCTCTCTCTCTGTCTGCATCTCTCCTGTTTCTCTCTCTCTGTCTGCATCTCTTCTGTTTCTCTCTCTCTCTCTGCGTCTCTCCTGTTTCTCCCTCTCTGTCTGCGTCTCTCCTGTTTCTCTCTCTGCGTCTCTCCTGTTTCTCACTCTGTCTGCGTCTCTCCTGTTTCTCTCTTTCTCTCTCTCTCTCTGCGTCTCTCCTGTTTCAAACTCTGTCTGCGTCTCTCCTGTTTCTCTCTCTGTCTGCGTCTCTCCTGTTTTTCTCTCTCTCTCTCTGTCTACGTCTCTCCTGTTTCTTTCTCTCTCCGTCTGCCTCTCTCCTGTTTCTCTGTATGTCTGCGTCTCTCCTGATTCTCTCTCTCTCTGTCTGCCTCTCTCCTGTTTCTCTCTCTGTCTGTCTGGGTCTCTCCTGTTTCTCTCTCTGTCTGTCTGGGTCTCTCCTGTTTCTCTCTCTCTCTGTCTGCGTCTCTCCTGTTTATCTCTCTCTGTCTGCCTCTCTCCTGTTTCTCTCTCTGTCTGTGTCTCTCCTGTTTCTCTCTCTGTCTGTGTCTCTCCTATTTCTCTCTCTCTGTCTGCCTCTCTCCTGTTTCTCTCTCTGTCTGTCTGGGTCTCTCCTGTTTCTCTCTCTCTGTGTGCGTCTCTCCTGTTTCTCTCTCTCTGTCTGCCTCGCTCCTGTTTCTCTCTCTGTCTGCGTCTCTCCTGTTTCTCTATCTGTCTGCGTCTCTCCTATTTCTCTCTCTCTGTCTGCCTCTCTCCTGTTTCTCTCCCTCTCTGTCTGTCTCTCTCCTGTTTCTCTCTCTCTGTCTGCGTCCCTCCTGTTTCTCTGTCTCTCTGTCTGCCTCTCTCCTGTTTCTCTCTCTCAGTCTGCGTCCCTCCTGTTTCTCTCTCTCTCTCTCTGCGTCTCTCCTGTTTCTCTCTCTGTCTGCGTCTCTCATGTTTCTCTCTCTCTCTGTCTGCCTCCCTCCTGTTTCTCTCTCTGTCTGCGTCTCTCCTGTTTCTCTCTCTCTCTCTGCGTCTCTCCTGTTTCTCTCTCTGTCTGTGTCTCTCCTGTTTCTCTCTCTGTCTGCGTCTCTCCTGTTTCTCATTCTCTCTGTCTGCATCTCTCCTGTTTCTCTCTCTGTCTGCCTCTCTCCTGTTTCTCTCTCTGTCTGCGTCTCACCTGTTTCTCTCTCTCTGTCTGCCTCTCTCCTGTTTCTTTCTCTCTCTGTCTGCGTCTCTCCTGTTTCTCTCTCTCTCTCTCCCTGCGTCTCTCCTGTTTCTCTCTCTGTCTGCGTCTCTCCTGTTTCTCTCTCTCTCTCTCTGTCTGCGTCTCTCCTGTTTCTTTCTCTCTCCGTCTGCCTCTCTCCTGTTTCTCTCTCTCAGTCTGCCTCTCTCCTGTTTCTCTCTCTGTCTGCCTCTCTCTTGTTTCTCTCTCTCTCTGTCTGCCTCTCTCCTGTTTCTTTCTCTCTCTGTCTGCGTCTCTCCTGTTTCTCTCTCTCTCTCTCTCTGCGTCTCTCCTGTTTCTCTCTCTGTCTGCGTCTCTCCTGTTTCTCTCTCTCTCTCTCTGTCTGCGTCTCTCCTGTTTCTTTCTCTCTCCGTCTGCCTCTCTCCTGTTTCTCTCTCTCAGTCTGCGTCTCTCCTGTTTCTCTCTCTCTCTGTCTGCCTCCCTCCTGTTTCTCTCTCTGTCTGCGTCTCTCCTGTTTCTCTCTCTGCGTCTCTCCTGTTTCTCTCTCTCTGTTTGCCTCGCTCCTGTTTCTCTCTCTCTGTCTGCCTCTCTCCTGTTTCTCTCCCTCTCTGTCTGTCTCTCTCCTGTTTCTCTCTCTCTGTCTGCGTCTCTCCTGTTTCTCTGTCTCTCTGTCTGCCTCTCTCCTGTTTCTCTCTCTCAGTCTGCGTCCCTCCTGTTTCTCTCTCTCTCTCTCTGCGTCTCTCCTGTTTCTCTCTCTGTCTGCGTCTCTCCTGTTTCTCTCTCTCTCTGTCTGCCTCCCTCCTGTTTCTCTCTCTGTCTGCGTCTCTCCTGTTTCTCTCTCTCTCTGTGTCTCTCCTGTTTCTCTCTCTGTCTGTGTCTCTCCTGTTTCTCTCTCTGTCTGTGTCTCTCCTGTTTCTCTCTCTCTCTGTCTGTCTCTCTCCTGTTTCTCTCTCTCTGTCTGCCTCTCTCCTGTTTCTCTCTCTCTGTCTGCCTCTCTCCTGTTTCTCTCTCTCAGTCTGCGTCCCTCCTGTTTCTCTCTCTCTCTCTCTGCGTCTCTCCTGTTTCTCTGTATGTCTGCGTCTCTCCTGTTTCCCTCTCTCTCTGTCTGCCTCTCTCCTGTTTCTCTCTCTCAGTCTGCGTCCCTCCTGTTTCTCTCTCTCTCTCTCTGCGTCTCTCCTGTTTCTCTCTCTGTCTGGGTGTCTCCTGTTTCTCTCTCTCTCTGTCTGCATCTCTCCTGTTTCTCTCTCTCTCTGTCTGCGTCTCTCCTGTTTCTCTATCTGTCTGCATCTCTCCTGTTTCTTTCATTGTCTGCCTCTCTCCTGTTTCTCTCTCTGTCTGCATCTCTTCTATTTCTCTATCTGTCTGCGTCTCTCCTGTTACTCTCTCTCTGTCAGCGTCTCTCCTGTTTCTTTCACTGTCGGCCTCTCTCCTGTTTCTCTCTCTGTCTGTGTCTCTCCTGTTTTTCTCTCATGTCTGCCTCTCTCCTGTTTCTCTCTCTCTCTCTGTCTGCGTCTCTCCTGTTTCTCTCTCTCTCTCTGTCTGCGTCTCTCCTGTTTCTCTCTCTCACTGTCTGCCTCTCTCCTGTTTCTCTCTCTGTCTGCGTCTCTCCTATTTCTCTCTCTGTCTGCGTCTCTCCTGTTTCTCTCTCTCTCTGTCTGGGTCTCTCCTGTTTCTCTCTCTCTCTGTCTGCGTCTCTCCTGTTTTTCTCTCTCTGTCTGCCCCTCTCCTGTTTCTCTCTCTGTCTGTCTGGGTCTCTCCTGTTTCTCTCACTCTGTCTGGGTCTCTCCTGTTTCTCTCTCTGTCTGTCTGGGTCTCTCCTGTTTCTCTCTCTCTCTGTCTGGGTCTCTCCTGTTTATCTCTCTGTCTGTGTCTCTCCTGTTTCTCTCTCTGTCTGCGTCTCTCCTATTTCTCTCTCTCTGTCTGCCTCTCTCCTGTTTCTCTCTCTGTCTGTCTGGGTCTCTCCTGTTTCAAACTCTGTCTGCGTCTCTCCTGTTTCTCTCTCTCTGTCTGCCTCTCTCCTGTTTCTCTGGGTCTCTGCTGTTTCTCTCTCTGTCTGTCTGGGTCTCTCCTGTTTCTCTCTCTCTCTGTCTGCGTCTCTCCTGTTTCTCTCTCTGTCTGCGTCTCTCCTGTTTCTTTCTCTCTCCGTCTGCCTCTCTCCTGTTTCTCTCTCTCAGTCTGCGTCTCTCCTGTTTCTCTCTCTCTCTGTGTCTCTCCTGTTTCTCTCTCTGTCTGTGTCTCTCCTGTTTCTCTCTCTGTCTGCGTCTCTCCTATTTCTCTCACTGTCTGCGTCTCTCCTGTTTCTCTCTCTGTCTGCCTCTCTCCTGTTTCTCTCTCTGTCTGTCTGGGTCTCTCCTGTTTCTCTCTCTGTCTGTCTGGGTCTCTCCTGTTTCTCTCTCTCTCTGTCTGCGTCTCTCCTGTTTATCTCTCTCTGTCTGCCTCTCTCCTGTTTCTCTCTCTGTCTGTGTCTCTCCTGTTTCTCTCTCTGTCTGTGTCTCTCCTATTTCTCTCTCTCTGTCTGCCTCTCTCCTGTTTCTCTCTCTGTCTGTCTGGGTCTCTCCTGTTTCTCTCTCTCTGTCTGCGTCTCTCCTGTTTCTCTCTCTGTCTGTCTGGGTCTCTGCTGTTTCTCTCTCTGTCTGTCTGGGTCTCTCCTGTTTCCCTCTCTCTGTCTGCGTCTCTCCCGTTTCTCTCTCTGTCTGCGTCTCTCCTGTTTCTCTCTCTCTCTGTCTGGGTCTCTCCTGTTTCTGTCTCTCTCTGTCTGCGTCTCTCCTGTTTCTCTCTCTGTCTGCGTCTCTCCTGTTTCTCTCTCTGTCTGCGTCTCTCCTGTTTCTCTCTCTGTCTGCCTCTCTCCTGTTTCTCTCTCAGTCTGCCTCTCTCCTGTTTTTCTCTCTCTCTCTGTCTGCGTCTCTCCTGTTTCTCTCTCTCTGTCTGCCTCTCTCCTGTTTCTCTCTCTCTCTGTCTGCGTCTCTCGTTTCTCTCTCTCTCTGTCTGCCTCTCTCCTGTTTCTCTCTCTCTCTGTCTGCGTCTCTCGTTTCTCTCTCTCTCTGTCTGCCTCTCTCCTGTTTCTCTCTCTTTCTGTCTGCCTCTCTCCTGTTTCTCTCTCTCTGTCTGCGTCTCTCCTGTTTCTCTCTCTCTCTCTGCGTCTCTCCTGTTTCTCACTCTGTCTGCGTCTCTCCTGTTTCTCTCTCTCTCTGCGTCTCTCCTGTTTCTCTCTCTCTGTCTGCGTCTCTCCTGTTTCTCTCTCTCTCTCTCTCTCTCTGCGTCTCTCCTGTTTCTCAATCTGTCTGCGTCTCTCCTGTTTCTCTCTCGGTCTGCGTCTCTCCTGTTTCTCTCTCTCTCTCTCTCTCTCTCTCTGCGTCTCTCCTGTTTCTCACTCTGTCTGCGTCTCTCTTGTTTCTCTCTCTGTCTGCGTCTCTCCTGTTTCTCTCTCTCTCTCTCTCTGCGTCTCTCCTGTTTCTCTCTCTCTGTCTGCATCTCTTCTGTTTCTCTCTCTGTCTGCATCTCTCCTGTTTCTCTCTCTCTCTCTGCGTCTCTCCTGTTTCTCTCTCTCTGTCTGCGTCTCTCCTGTTTCTCTCTCTGCGTCTCTCCTGTTTCTCACTCTGTCTGCGTCTCTCCTGTTTCTCTCTCTGTCTGCGTCTCTCCTGTTTCTCTCTTTCTCTCTCTCTCTCTGCGTCTCTCCTGTTTCAAACTCTGTCTGCGTCTCTCCTGTTTCTCTCTCCGTCTGCCTCTCTCCTGTTTCTCTCTCTCAGTCTGCGTCTCTCCTGATTCTCTCTCTCTCTGTCTGCCTCTCTCCTGTTTCTCTCTCTCAGTCTGCGTCCCCCCTGTTTCTCTCTCTCTCTCTCTGCGTCTCTCCTGTTTCTCTCTCTGTCTGGGTGTCTCCTGTTTCTCTCTCTCTCTGTCTGCGTCTCTCCTGTTTCTCTCTCTCTGTCTGCGTCTCTCCTGTTACACTCTCTGTGTCTGTGTCTCTCCTGTTTCTTTCACTGTCTGCCTCTCTCCTGTTTCTCTCTCTGTCTGCATCTCTTCTATTTCTCTCTCTGTCTGCATCTCTCCTGTTTCTCTATCTGTCTGCCTCTCTCCTGTTTCTCTCTCTCTGTCAGCGTCTCTCCTGTTTCTTTCACTGTCGGCCTCTCTCCTGTTTCTCTCTCTGTCTGTGTCTCTCCTGTTTTTCTCTCATGTCTGCCTCTCTCCTGTTTCTCTCTCTCTCTCTCTGTCTGCGTCTCTCCTGTTTCTCTCTCTCTCTGTCTACCTCTCTCCTGTTTCTCTCTCTGTCTGCGTCTCTCCTATTTCTCTCTCTGTCTGCGTCTCTCCTGTTTCTCTCTCTCTCTGTCTGGGTCTCTCCTGTTTCTCTCTCTCTCTGTCTGCGTCTCTCCTGTTTTTCTCTCTCTGTCTGCCTCTCTCCTGTTTCTCTCTCTGTCTGTCTGGGTCTCTCCTGTTTCTCTCTCTCTCTCTGCGTCTCTCCTGTTTCTCTCTCTCTGTCTGCGTCTCTCCTGTTTCTCTCTCTGCGTCTCTCCTGTTTCTCACTCTGTCTGCGTCTCTCCTGTTTCTCTCTCTGTCTGCGTCTCTCCTGTTTCTCTCTTTCTCTCTCTCTCTCTGCGTCTCTCCTGTTTCAAACTCTGTCTGCGTCTCTCCTGTTTCTCACTCTGTCTGCGTCTCTCCTGTTTCTCTCTCTGTCTGCGTCTCTCCTGTTTTTCTCTCATGTCTGCCTCTCTCCTGTTTCTCTCTCTGTCTGTCTGGGTCTCTCCTGTTTCTCTCTCTCTCTCTGCGTCTCTCCTGTTTCTCTCTCTGCGTCTCTCCTGTTTCTCACTCTGTCTGCGTCTCTCCTGTTTCTCTCTCTGTCTGCGTCTCTCCTGTTTCTCTCTTTCTCTCTCTCTCTCTGCGTCTCTCCTGTTTCAAACTCTGTCTGCGTCTCTCCTGTTTCTCACTCTGTCTGCGTCTCTCCTGTTTCTCTCTCTGTCTGCGTCTCTCCTGTTTCTCTCTTTCTCTCTCTCTCTCTGCGTCTCTCCTGTTTCAAACTCTGTCTGCGTCTCTCCTGTTTCTCTCTCTGTCTGCCTCTCTCCTGTTTCTCTCTCTGTCTGTGTCTCTCCTGTTTTTCTCTCATGTCTGCCTCTCTCCTGTTTCTCTCTCTCTCTCTGTCTGCGTCTCTCCTGTTTCTCTCTCTCTCTGTCTACCTCTCTCCTGTTTCTCTCTCTGTCTGCGTCTCTCCTATTTCTCTCTCTGTCTGCGTCTCTCCTGTTTCTCTCTCTCTCTGTCTGGGTCTCTCCTGTTTCTCTCTCTCTCTGTCTGCGTCTCTCCTGTTTTTCTCTCTCTGTCTGCCTCTCTCCTGTTTCTCTCTCTGTCTGTCTGGGTCTCTCCTGTTTCTCTCTCTCTCTGTCTGCGTCTCTCCTGTTTCTCTCTCTCTGTCTGCCTCTCTCCTGTTTCTCTCTCTGTCTGCCTCTCTCCTGTTTCTCCCTCTCTCTGTCTGGGTCTCTCCTGTTTCTCTCTCTGTCTGTCTGGGTCTCTCCTGTTTTTCTCTCTCTCTCTGTCTGCGTCTCTCCTGTTTATCTCTCTCTGTCTGCCTCTCTCCTATTTCTCTCTCTGTCTGTGTCTCTCCTGTTTCTCTCTCTGTCTGCGTCTCTCCTATTTCTCTCTCTCTGTCTGCGTCTCTCCTGTTTCTCTCTCTGTCTGTCTGGGTCTCTCCTGTTTCTCTCTCTCTGTCTGCATCTCTCCTGTTTCTCTCTCTCTGTCTGCCTCTCTCCTGTTTCTCTCTCTGTCTGTCTGGGTCTCTGCTGTTTCTCTCTCTGTCTGTCTGCGTCTCTCCTGTTTCTCTCTCTGTCTGCGTCTCTCCTGTTTCTCTCTCTCTGTCTGCATCTCTCCTGTTTCTTTCTCTCTACGTCTGCCTCTCTCCTGTTTCTCTCTCTCAGTCTGCGTCTCTCCTGTTTCTCTCTCTCTCTGTGTCTCTCCTGTTTCTCTCTCTGTCTGTGTCTCTCCTGTTTCTCTCTCTGTCTGCATCTCTCCTATTTCTCTCACTGTCTGCGTCTCTCCTGTTTCTCTCTCTGTCTGCCTCTCTCCTGTTTCTCTCTCTGTCTGTCTGGGTCTCTCCTGTTTCTCTCTCTGTCTGTCTGGGTCTCTCCTGTTTCTCTCTCTCTCTGTCTGCGTCTCTCCTGTTTCTCTCTTTCTCTCTCTCTCTCTGCGTCTCTCCTGTTTCAAACTCTGTCTGCGTCTCTCCTGTTTCTCTCTCTGTCTGCGTCTCTCCTGTTTCTCTCTCTCTCTCTCTGTCTACGTCTCTCCTGTTTCTTTCTCTCTCCGTCTGCCTCTCTCCTGTTTCTCTCTCTCAGTCTGCGTCTCTCCTGTTTCTCTCTCTCTCTCTCTGCGTCTCTCCTGTTTCTCTGTATGTCTGCGTCTCTCCTGATTCTCTCTCTCTCTGTCTGCTTCTCTCCTGTTTCTCTCTCTCAGTCTGCGTCCCTCCTGTTTCTCTCTCTCGCTCTCTGCGTCTCTCCTGTTTCTCTCTCTGTCTGGGTGTCTCCTGTTTCTCTCTCTCTCTGTCTGCCTCTCTCCTGTTTCTCTCTCTCTCTGTCTGTGTCTCTCCTGTTTCTCTATCTGTCTGCGTCTCTCCTGTTACACTCTCTGTGTCTGTGTCTCTCCTGTTTCTTTCACTGTCTGCATCTCTCCTGTTTCTCTCTCTGTCTGCATCTCTTCTATTTCTCTCTCTGTCTGCCTCTCTCCTGTTTCTCTATCTGTCTGCCTCTCTCCTGTTTCTCTCTCTCTGTCAGCGTCTCTCCTGTTTCTTTCACTGTCGGCCTCTCTCCTGTTTCTCTCTCTGTCTGTGTCTCTCCTGTTTTTCTCTCATGTCTGCCTCTCTCCTGTTTCTCTCTCTCTCTCTGTCTGCGTCTCTCCTGTTTCTCTCTCTCTCTGTCTACCTCTCTCCTGTTTCTCTCTCTGTCTGCGTCTCTCCTATTTCTCTCTCTGTCTGCGTCTCTCCTGTTTCTCTCTCTCTTTGTCTGCCTCTCTCCTGTTTCTCTCTCTGTCTGTCTGGGTCTCTCCTGTTTCTCTCTCTCTCTCTGCCTCTCTCCTGTTTCTCTCTCTCTGTCTGCGTCTCTCCTGTTTCTCTCTCTGCGTCTCTCCTGTTTCTCACTCTGTCTGCGTCTCTCCTGTTTCTCTCTCTGTCTGCGTCTCTCCTGTTTCTCTCTTTCTCTCTCTCTCTCTGCGTCTCTCCTGTTTCAAACTCTGTCTGCGTCTCTCCTGTTTCTCTCTCTGTCTGCCTCTCTCCTGTTTCTCTCTCTGTCTGTGTCTCTCCTGTTTTTCTCTCATGTCTGCGTCTCTCCTGTTTCTCTCTCTCTCTGTCTACCTCTCTCCTGTTTCTCTCTCTGTCTGCGTCTCTCCTATTTCTCTCTCTGTCTACGTCTCTCCTGTTTCTCTCTCTCTCTGTCTGGGTCTCTCCTGTTTCTCTCTCTCTCTGTCTGCGTCTCTCCTGTTTTTCTCTCTCTGTCTGCCTCTCTCCTGTTTCTCTCTCTGTCTGTCTGGGTCTCTCCTGTTTCTCTCTCTCTCTGTCAGCGTCTCTCCTGTTTCTTTCACTGTCGGCCTCTCTCCTGTTTCTCTCTCTGTCTGCGTCTCTCCTGTTACACTCTCTGTGTCTGTGTCTCTCCTGTTTCTTTCACTGTCTGCATCTCTCCTGTTTCTCTCTCTGTCTGCATCTCTTCTATTTCTCTCTCTGTCTGCCTCTCTCCTGTTTCTCTATCTGTCTGCCTCTCTCCTGTTTCTCTCTCTCTGTCAGCGTCTCTCCTGTTTCTTTCACTGTCGGCCTCTCTCCTGTTTCTCTCTCTGTCTGTGTCTCTCCTGTTTTTCTCTCATGTCTGCCTCTCTCCTGTTTCTCTCTCTCTCTCTGTCTGCGTCTCTCCTGTTTCTCTCTCTCTCTGTCTACCTCTCTCCTGTTTCTCTCTCTGTCTGCGTCTCTCCTATTTCTCTCTCTGTCTGCGTCTCTCCTGTTTCTCTCTCTCTTTGTCTGCCTCTCTCCTGTTTCTCTCTCTGTCTGTCTGGGTCTCTCCTGTTTCTCTCTCTCTCTCTGCCTCTCTCCTGTTTCTCTCTCTCTGTCTGCGTCTCTCCTGTTTCTCTCTCTGCGTCTCTCCTGTTTCTCACTCTGTCTGCGTCTCTCCTGTTTCTCTCTCTGTCTGCGTCTCTCCTGTTTCTCTCTTTCTCTCTCTCTGCGTCTCTCCTGTTTCAAACTCTGCGTCTCTCCTGTTTCTCTCTCTGTCTGCCTCTCTCCTGTTTCTCTCTCTGTCTGTGTCTCTCCTGTTTTTCTCTCATGTCTGCGTCTCTCCTGTTTCTCTCTCTCTCTGTCTACCTCTCTCCTGTTTCTCTCTCTGTCTGCGTCTCTCCTATTTCTCTCTCTCTGTCTGCGTCTCTCCTGTTTCTCTCTCTCTCTGTCTGGGTCTCTCCTGTTTCTCTCTCTCTCTGTCTGCGTCTCTCCTGTTTTTCTCTCTCTGTCTGCCTCTCTCCTGTTTCTCTCTGTCTGTCTGGGTCTCTCCTGTTTCTCTCTCTCTCTGTCTGCGTCTCTCCTGTTTCTCTCTCTGTCTGCATCTCTCCTGTTTCTCTCTCTGTCTGCGTCTCTCCTGTTTCTCTCTCTGTCTGCCTCTCTCCTGTTTCTCTCTCTGTCTGTCTGGGTCTCTCCTGTTTCTCTCTCTGTCTGTCTGGGTCTCTCCTGTTTTTCTCTCTCTCTCTGTCTGCGTCTCTCCTGTTTATCTCTCTCTGTCTGCCTCTCTCCTGTTTCTCTCTCTGTGTCTCTCCTGTTTCTCTCTCTGTCTGCGTCTCTCCTATTTCTCTCTCTCTGTCTGCGTCTCTCCTGTTTCTCTCTCTGTCTGTCTGGGTCTCTCCTGTTTCTCTCTCTCTGTCTGCGTCTCTCCTGTTTCTCTCTCTCTGTCTGCCTCTCTCCTGTTTCTCTCTCTGTCTGTCTGGGTCTCTGCTGTTTCTCTCTCTGTCTGTCTGCGTCTCTCCTGTTTCTCTCTCTGTCTGCGTCTCTCCTGTTTCTCTCTCTCTGTCTGCATCTCTCCTGTTTCTTTCTCTCTCCGTCTGCCTCTCTCCTGTTTCTCTCTCTCAGTCTGCGTCTCTCCTGTTTCTCTCTCTCTCTGTGTCTCTCCTGTTTCTCTCTCTGTCTGTGTCTCTCCTGTTTCTCTCTCTGTCTGCATCTCTCCTATTTCTCTCACTGTCTGCGTCTCTCCTGTTTCTCTCTCTGTCTGCCTCTCTCCTGTTTCTCTCTCTCTCTCTGTCTGCGTCTCTCCTGTTTCTCTCTCTCTCTGTCTACCTCTCTCCTGTTTCTCTCTCTGTCTGCGTCTCTCCTATTTCTCTCTCTGTCTGCGTCTCTCCTGTTTCTCTCTCTCTTTGTCTGCCTCTCTCCTGTTTCTCTCTCTGTCTGTCTGGGTCTCTCCTGTTTCTCTCTCTCTCTCTGCCTCTCTCCTGTTTCTCTCTCTCTGTCTGCGTCTCTCCTGTTTCTCTCTCTGCGTCTCTCCTGTTTCTCACTCTGTCTGCGTCTCTCCTGTTTCTCTCTCTGTCTGCGTCTCTCCTGTTTCTCTCTTTCTCTCTCTCTCTCTGCGTCTCTCCTGTTTCAAACTCTGTCTGCGTCTCTCCTGTTTCTCTCTCTGTCTGCCTCTCTCCTGTTTCTCTCTCTGTCTGCCTCTCTCCTGTTTCTCTCTCTGTCTGTCTGGGTCTCTCCTGTTTCTCTCTCTGTCTGTCTGGGTCTCTCCTGTTTCTCTCTCTCTCTGTCTGCGTCTCTCCTGTTTCTCTCTTTCTCTCTCTCTCTCTGCGTCTCTCCTGTTTCAAACTCTGTCTGCGTCTCTCCTGTTTCTCTCTCTGTCTGCGTCTCTCCTGTTTCTCTCTCTCTCTCTCTGTCTACGTCTCTCCTGTTTCTTTCTCTCTCCGTCTGCCTCTCTTCTGTTTCTCTCTCTCTGTCTGCCTCTCTCCTGTTTCTCTCTCTCAGTCTGCGTCCCTCCTGTTTCTCTCTCTCTCTCTCTCTGCGTCTCTCCTGTTTCTCTCTCTGTCTGGGTGTCTCCTGTTTCTCTCTCTCTCTGTCTGCGTCTCTCCTGTTTCTCTCTCTCTCTGTCTGTGTCTCTCCTGTTTCTCTATCTGTCTGCGTCTCTCCTGTTACACTCTCTGTGTCTGTGTCTCTCCTGTTTCTTTCACTGTCTGCATCTCTCCTGTTTCTCTCTCTGTCTGCATCTCTTCTATTTCTCTCTCTGTCTGCCTCTCTCCTGTTTCTCTCTCTGTCTGCATCTCTTCTATTTCTCTCTCTGTCTGCGTCTCTCCTGTTTCTCTATCTGTCTGCCTCTCTCCTGTTTCTCTCTCTCTGTCAGCGTCTCTCCTGTTTCTTTCACTGTCGGCCTCTCTCCTGTTTCTCTCTCTGTCTGTGTCTCTCCTGTTTTTCTCTCATGTCTGCCTCTCTCCTGTTTCTCTCTCTCTCTCTGTCTGCGTCTCTCCTGTTTCTCTCTCTCTCTGTCTACCTCTCTCCTGTTTCTCTCTCTGTCTGCGTCTCTCCTATTTCTCTCTCTGTCTGCGTCTCTCCTGTTTCTCTCTCTCTCTGTCTGGGTCTCTCCTGTTTCTCTCTCTCTCTGTCTGCGTCTCTCCTGTTTTTCTCTCTCTGTCTGCCTCTCTCCTGTTTCTCTCTCTGTCTGTCTGGGTCTCCCCTGTTTCTCTCTCTCTCTCTGCCTCTCTCCTGTTTCTCTCTCTCTGTCTGCGTCTCTCCTGTTTCTCACTCTGTCTGCGTCTCTCCTGTTTCTCTCTCTCTGTCTGCGTCTCTCCTGTTTCTCACTCTGTCTGCGTCTCTCCTGTTTCTCTCTCTGTCTGCGTCTCTCCTGTTTCTCTCTTTCTCTCTCTCTCTCTGCGTCTCTCCTGTTTCAAACTCTGTCTGCGTCTCTCCTGTTTCTCTCTCTGTCTGCGTCTCTCCTGTTTCTCTCTCTGTCTGTGTCTCTCCTGTTTTTCTCTCATGTCTGCCTCTCTCCTGTTTCTCTCTCTCTCTCTGTCTGCGTCTCTCCTGTTTCTCTCTCTCTCTGCCTACCTCTCTCCTGTTTCTCTCTCTGTCTGTGTCTCTCCTATTTCTCTCTCTGTCTGCGTCTCTCCTGTTTCTCTCTCTCTCTGTCTGGGTCTCTCCTGTTTCTCTCTCTCTCTGCCTGCGTCTCTCCTGTTTCTCTCTCTCTGTCTGCCTCTCTCCTGTTTCTCTCTCTGTCTGCCTCTCTCCTGTTTCTCTCTCTCTCTGTCTGCCTCTCTCCTGTTTCTCTCTCTGTCTGCCTCTCTCCTGTTTCTCTCTCTGTCTGTCTGGGTCTCTCCTGTTTTTCTCTCTCTCTCTGTCTGCGTCTCTCCTGTTTATCTCTCTCTGTCTGCCTCTCTCCTGTTTCTCTCTCTGTCTGTGTCTCTCCTGTTTCTCTCTCTCTCTGCGTCTCTCCTGTTTCAAACTCTGTCTGCGTCTCTCCTGTTTCTCTCTCTGTCTGCGTCTCTCCTGTTTCTCTCTCTCTCTCTCTGTCTACGTCTCTCCTGTTTCTTTCTCTCTCCGTCTGCCTCTCTCCTGTTTCTCTCTCTCAGTCTGCGTCTCTCCTGTTTCTCTCTCTCTCTCTCTGCGTCTCTCCTGTTTCTCTGTATGTCTGCGTCTCTCCTGATTCTCTCTCTCTCTGTCTGCCTCTCTCCTATTTCTCTCTCTCAGTCTGCGTCCCTCCTGTTTCTCTCTCTCTCTCTCTGCGTCTCTCCTGTTTCTCTCTCTGTCTGGGTGTCTCCTGTTTCTCTCTCTCTCTGTCTGCGTCTCTCCTGTTTCTCTCTCTCTCTGTCTGTGTCTCTCCTGTTTCTCTATCTGTCTGCGTCTCTCCTGTTACACTCTCTGTGTCTGTGTCTCTCCTGTTTCTTTCACTGTCTGCATCTCTCCTGTTTCTCTCTCTGTCTGCATCTCTTCTATTTCTCTCTCTGTCTGCGTCTCTCCTGTTTCTCTATCTGTCTGCCTCTCTCCTGTTTCTCTCTCTGTCTGCGTCTCTCCTGTTTCTCTCTCTCTCTGTCTACCTCTCTCCTGTTTCTCTCTCTGTCTGCGTCTCTCCTATTTCTCTCTCTGTCTGCGTCTCTCCTGTTTCTCTCTCTCTTTGTCTGCCTCTCTCCTGTTTCTCTCTCTGTCTGTCTGGGTCTCTCCTGTTTCTCTCTCTCTCTGCGTCTCTCCTGTTTCTCTCTCTCTGTCTGCGTCTCTCCTGTTTCTCTCTCTGCGTCTCTCCTGTTTCTCACTCTGTCTGCGTCTCTCCTGTTTCTCTCTCTGTCTGCGTCTCTCCTGTTTCTCTCTTTCTCTCTCTCTCTCTGCGTCTCTCCTGTTTCAAACTCTGTCTGCGTCTCTCCTGTTTCTCTCTCTGTCTGCCTCTCTCCTGTTTCTCTCTCTGTCTGTGTCTCTCCTGTTTTTCTCTCATGTCTACCTCTCTCCTGTTTCTCTCTCTGTCTGCGTCGCTCCTATTTCTCTCTCTGTCTGCGTCTCTCCTGTTTCTCTCTTTCTCTGTCTGGGTCTCTCCTGTTTCTCTCTCTCTCTGTCTGCGTCTCTCCTGTTTTTCTCTCTCTGTCTGCCTCTCTCCTGTTTCTCTCTCTGTCTGTCTGGGTCTCTCCTGTTTCTCTCTCTCTCTGTCTGCGTCTCTCCTGTTTCTCTCTCTCTGTCTGCCTCTCTCCTGTTTCTCTCTCTGTCTGCCTCTCTCCTGTTTCTCTCTCTCTCTTCCTGCGCCTCTTCTGTTTCTCTCTCTGTCTGCGTCTCTCCTGTTTCTCTCTCTGTCTGCCTCTCTCCTGTTTATCTCTCTCTGTCTGCCTCTCTCCTGTTTCTCTCTCTGTCTGTGTCTCTCCTGTTTCTCTCTCTGTCTGCGTCTCTCCTATTTCTCTCTCTCTGTCTGCGTCTCTCCTGTTTCTCTCTCTGTCTGTCTGGGTCTCTCCTGTTTCTCTCTCTCTGTCTGCGTCTCTCCTGTTTCTCTCTCTCTGTCTGCCTCTCTCCTGTTTCTCTCTCTGTCTGTCTGGGTCTCTGCTGTTTCTCTCTCTGTCTGTCTGCGTCTCTCCTGTTTCTCTCTCTGTCTGCGTCTCTCCTGTTTCTCTCTCTCTGTCTGCATCTCTCCTGTTTCTTTCTCTCTCCGTCTGCCTCTCTCCTGTTTCTCTCTCTCAGTCTGCGTCTCTCCTGTTTCTCTCTCTCTCTGTGTCTCTCCTGTTTCTCTCTCTGTCTGTGTCTCTCCTGTTTCTCTCTCTGTCTGCATCTCTCCTATTTCTCTCACTGTCTGCGTCTCTCCTGTTTCTCTCTCTGTCTGCCTCTCTCCTGTTTCTCTCTCTGTCTGTCTGGGTCTCTCCTGTTTCTCTCTCTGTCTGTCTGGGTCTCTCCTGTTTCTCTCTCTCTCTGTCTGCGTCTCTCCTGTTTCTCTCTTTCTCTCTCTCTCTCTGCGTCTCTCCTGTTTCTCTCTCTGTCTGCATCTCTCCTGTTTCCCTCTCTCTCTCTCTGTCTACGTCTCTCCTGTTTCTTTCTCTCTCCGTCTGCCTCTCCCCTGTTTCTCTCTCTCAGTCTGCGTCTCTCCTGTTTCTCTCTCTCTCTCTCTGCGTCTCTCCTGTTTCTCTGTATGTCTGCGTCTCTCCTGATTCTCTCTCTCTCTGTCTGCCTCTCTCCTGTTTCTCTCTCTCAGTCTGCGTCCCTCCTGTTTCTCTCTCTCTCTCTCTGCGTCTCTCCTGTTTCTCTCTCTGTCTGGGTGTCTCCTGATTCTCTCTCTCTCTGTCTGCCTCTCTCCTGTTTCTCTCTCTCAGTCTGCGTCCCTCCTGTTTCTCTCTCTCTCTCTCTGCGTCTCTCCTGTTTCTCTCTCTGTCTGGGTGTCTCCTGTTTCTCTCTCTCTCTGTCTGCGTCTCTCCTGTTTCTCTCTCTCTCTGTCTGTGTCTCTCCTGTTTCTCTATCTGTCTGCGTCTCTCCTGTTACACTCTCTGTGTCTGTGTCTCTCCTGTTTCTTTCACTGTCTGCCTCTCTCCTGTTTCTCTCTCTGTCTGCATATCTTTTATTTCTCTCTCTGTCTGCCTCTCTCCTGTTTCTCTCTCTCTGTCAGCGTCTCTCCTGTTTCTTTCACTGTCGGCCTCTCTCCTGTTTCTCACTCTGTCTGTGTCTCTCCTGTTTTTCTCTCATGTCTGCCTCTCTCCTGTTTCTCTCTCTCTCTCTGTCTGCGTCTCTCCTGTTTCTCTCTCTCTCTGTCTACCTCTCTCCTGTTTCTCTCTCTGTCTGTGTCTCTCCTATTTCTCTCTCTGTCTGCGTCTCTCCTGTTTCTCTCTCTCTCTGTCTGGGTCTCTCCTGTTTCTCTCTCTCTCTGTCTGCGTCTCTCCTGTTTTTCTCTCTCTGTCTGCCTCTCTCCTGTTTCTCTCTCTGTCTGTCTGGATCTCTCCTGTTTCTCTCTCTCTCTCTGCGTCTCTCCTGTTTCTCTCTCTCTGTCTGCGTCTCTCCTGTTTCTCTCTCTGCGTCTCTCCTGTTTCTCACTCTGTCTGCGTCTCTCCTGTTTCTCTCTCTGTCTGCGTCTCTCCTGTTTCTCTCTTTCTCTCTCTCTCTCTGCGTCTCTCCTGTTTCAAACTCTGTCTGCGTCTCTCCTGTTTCTCTCTCTGTCTGCCTCTCTCCTGTTTCTCTCTCTGTCTGTGTCTCTCCTGTTTTTCTCTCATGTCTGCCTCTCTCCTGTTTCTCTCTCTCTCTCTGTCTGCGTCTCTCCTGTTTCTCTCTCTCTCTGTCTACCTCTCTCCTGTTTCTCTCTCTGTCTGCGTCTCTCCTATTTCTCTCTCTGTCTGCGTCTCTCCTGTTTCTCTCTCTCTCTGTCTGGGTCTCTCCTGTTTCTCTCTCTCTCTGTCTGCGTCTCTCCTGTTTTTCTCTCTCTGTCTGCCTCTCTCCTGTTTCTCTCTCTGTCTGTCTGGGTCTCTCCTGTTTCTCTCTCTGTCTCTGCGTCTCTCCTGTTTCTCTCTCTCTGTCTGCGTCTCTCCTGTTTCTCACTCTGTCTGCGTCTCTCCTGTTTCTCTCTCTGTCTGCGTCTCTCCTGTTTCTCTCTTTCTCTCTCTCTCTCTGCGTCTCTCCTGTTTCAAACTCTGTCTGCGTCTCTCCTGTTTCTCTCTCTGTCTGCCTCTCTCCTGTTTCTCTCTCTGTCTGTGTCTCTCCTGTTTTTCTCTCATGTCTGCGTCTCTCCTGTTTCTCTCTCTCTCTGTCTACCTCTCTCCTGTTTCTCTCTCTGTCTGCGTCTCTCCTATTTCTCTCTCTGTCTGCGTCTCTCCTGTTTCTCTCTCTCTCTGTCTGGGTCTCTCCTGTTTCTCTCTCTCTCTGTCTGCGTCTCTCCTGTTTTTCTCTCCCTGTCTGCCTCTCTCCTGTTTCTCTCTCTGTCTGTCTGGATCTCTCCTGTTTCTCTCTCTCTCTGTCTGCGTCTCTCCTGTTTCTCTCTCTCTGCCTCTCTCCTGTTTCTCTCTCTGTCTGCCTCTCTCCTGTTTCTCTCTCTCTCTGTCTGCCTCTCTCCTGTTTCTCTCTCTGTCTGCCTCTCTCCTGTTTTTCTCTCTCTCTCTGTCTGGGTCTCTCCTGTTTCTCTCTCTCTCTGTCTGCGTCTCTCCTGTTTTTCTCTCTCTCTGTCTGGGTCTCTCCTGTTTCTCTCTCTCTCTGTCTGCGTCTCTCCTGTTTTTCTCTCTCTGTCTGCCTCTCTCCTGTTTCTCTCTCTGTCTGTCTGCGTCACTCCTGTTTATCTCTCTCTGTCTGCCTCTCCTGTTTCTCTCTCTGTCTGTGTCTCTCCTGTTTCTCTCCCTGTCTGCGTCTCTCCTATTTCTCTCTCTCTGTCTGCCTCTCTCCTGTTTCTCTCTCTGTCTGTCTGGGTCTCTCCTGTTTCTCTCTCTCTGTCTGCGTCTCTCCTGTTTCTCTCTCTCTGTCTGCCTCTCTCCTGTTTCTCTCTCTGTCTGTCTGGGTCTCTGCTGTTTCTCTCTCTGTCTGTCTGCGTCTCTCCTGTTTCTCTCTCTGTCTGCGTCTCTCCTGTTTCTCTCTCTCTGTCTGCCTCTCTCCTGTTTCTCTCTCTCAGTCTGCGTCTCTCCTGTTTCTCTCTCTCTGTCTGCCTCTCTCCTGTTTCTCTCTCTGTCTGTGTCTCTCCTGTTTCTCTCTTTGTCTGCATCTCTCCTATTTCTCTCACTGTCTGCGTCTCTCCTGTTTCTCTCTCTGTCTGCCTCTCTCCTGTTTCTCTCTCTGTCTGCCTCTCTCCTGTTTCTCTCTCTGTCTGTCTGGGTCTCTCCAGTTTCTCTCTCTCTCTGTCTGCGTCTCTCCTGTTTATCTCTCTCTGTCTGCCTCTCTCCCGTTTCTCTCTCTGTCTGCGTCTCTCCTGTTTTTCTCTCTCTCTCTGTCTGGGTCTCTCCTGTTTCTCTCTCTCTCTGTCTGCGTCTCTCCTGTTTCTCTCTCTCTCTCTCTGCGTCTCTCCTGTTTCTCTCTCTGTCTGCGCCTCTCCTGTTTCTCTCTCTGTCTGCATCTCTCCTATTTCTCTCTCTGTCTGCGTCTCTCCTGTTTCTCTCTCTCTGTCTGCGTCTCTCCTGTTTCTCTCTCTCTCTGTCTGCGTCTCTCCTGTTTCTCTCTCTGTCTGTGTCTCTCCTGTTTCTCTGCCTCTCTGTTGGCGTCTCTTCTGTTTCTCTCTCTCTCTGTCTGTGTCTCTCTTGTTTTTCTCTCTCTCTCTGTCTGCGTCTCTACTGTTTCTCTCTCTCTCTGTCTGCGTCTCTCCTGTTTCTCTCTCTCTTTCTACGTCTCTCCTGTTTCTCTCTCTCTCTGTCTGCCTCTCTCCTGTTTCTCTCTCTGTCTGCGTCTCTCCTGTTTCTCTCTCTGTCTGCGTCTCTCCTATTTCTCTCTCTGTCTGCGTCTCTCCTGTTTCTCTCTCTCTCTGTCTGCCTCTCTCCTGTTTCTCTCTCTCTCTGTCTGCCTCTCTCCTGTTTTTCTCTCTCTCTCTGTCTGCGTCTCTCCTGTTTCTGTCTCTCTGTCTGCCTCTCTCCTGTTTCTCTCTCTCTCTGTCTGTGTCTCTCCTGTTTCTCTCTCTCTTTCTGCGTCTCTCCTGTTTCTCTCTCTCTCTGTCTGCCTCTCTCCTGTTTCTCTCTCTGTCTGCGTCTCTCCTGTTTCTCTCTCTGTCTGCGTCTCTCCTATTTCTCTCTCTGTCTGCGTCTCTCCTGTTTCTCTCTCTCTCTGTCTGCCTCTCTCCTGTTTCTCTCTCTCTCTGTCTGCGTCTCTCCTGTTTCTCTCTCAGTCTGCCTCTCTCCTGTTTTTCTCTCTCTCTCTGTCTGCGTCTCTCCTGTTTCTGTCTCTCTGTCTGCCTCTCTCCTGTTTCTCTCTCTCTATGTCTGTGTCTCTCCTGTTTCTCTCTCTCTGTCTGCCTCTCTCCTGTTTCTCTCTCTCTCTGTCTGCGTCTCTCGTTTCTCTCTCTCTCTGTCTGCCTCTCTCCTGTTTCTCTCTCTTTCTGTCTGCCTCTCTCCTGTTTCTCTCTCTCTCTCTCTCTGCGTCTCTCCTGTTTCTCACTCTCTCTGCGTCTCTCCTGTTTCTCACTCTGTCTGCGTCTCTCCTGTTTCTCTCTCTCTGTCTGCGTCTCTCCTGTTTCTCTCTCTCTGTCTGCCTCTCTCCTGTTTCTCTCTCTCTCTCTCTCTCTGCGTCTCTCCTGTTTCTCAATCTGTCTGCGTCTCTCCTGTTTCTCTCTCTCTGTATGCGTCTCTCCTGATTCTCAATCTGTCTGCGTCTCTCCTGTTTCTCTCTCGGTCTGCGTCTCTCCTGTTTCTCTCTCTCTCTCTCTCTCTCTCTCTCTGCGTCTCTCCTGTTTCTCACTCTGTCTGCGTCTCTCTTGTTTCTCTCTCTGTCTGCGTCTCTCCTGTTTCTCTCTCTCTCTCTGCGTCTATCCTGTTTCACTCTCTGTCTGCGTCTCTCCTGTTTCTCTCTCTCTGTCTGCATCTCTCCTGTTTCTCTCTCTGTCTGCGTCTCTCCTGTTTCTCTCTCTCTCTCTCTCTCTGCGTCTCTCCTGTTTCTCAATCTGTCTGCGTCTCTCCTGTTTCTCTCTCTCTCTCTCTCTCTCTCTGCGTCTCTCCTGTTTCTCTCTCTGTCTGCCTCTCTCCTGTTTCTCTCTCTGTCTGCGCCTCTCCTGTTTCTCTCTCTGTCTGCATCTCTCCTATTTCTCTCTCTGTCTGCATCTCTCCTATTTCTCTCTCTGCATCTCTCCTATTTCTCTCTCTGTCTGCGTCTCTCCTGTTTCTCTCTCTCTCTGTCTGCCTCTCTCCTGTTTCTCTCTCTCTCTGCGTCTCTCCTGTTTCTCTCTCAGTCTGCCTCTCTCCTGTTTTTCTCTCTCTCTCTGTCTGCGTCTCTCCTGTTTCTGTCTCTCTGTCTGCCTCTCTCCTGTTTCTCTCTCTCTATGTCTGTGTCTCTCCTGTTTCTCTCTCTCTGTCTGCCTCTCTCCTGTTTCTCTCTCTCTCTGTCTGCGTCTCTCGTTTCTCTCTCTCTCTGTCTGCGTCTCTCCTGTTTCTCTCTCTTTCTGTCTGCCTCTCTCCTGTTTCTCTCTCTCTCTCTGCGTCTCTCGTTTCTCTCTCTCTATGTCTGTGTCTCTCCTGTTTCTCTCTCTCTGTCTGCCTCTCTCCTGTTTCTCTCTCTCTCTGTCTGCGTCTCTCGTTTCTCTCTCTCTCTGTCTGCCTCTCTCCTGTTTCTCTCTCTTTCTGTCTGCCTCTCTCCTGTTTCTCTCTCTCTCTCTGCGTCTCTCCTGTTTCTCACTCTCTCTGCGTCTCTCCTGTTTCTCACTCTGTCTGCGTCTCTCCTGTTTCTCTCTCTGTCTGTCTGCGTCTCTCCTGTTTCTCTCTCTCTGTCTGCGTCTCTCCTGTTTCTCTCTCTCTCTCTCTCTCTGCGTCTCTCCTGTTTCTCACTCTCTCTGCGTCTCTCCTGTTTCTCACTCTGTCTGCGTCTCTCCTGTTTCTCTCTCTCTCTGTCTGCGTCTCTCCTGTTTCTCTCTCTCTGTCTGCGTCTCTCCTGTTTCTCTCTCTCTCTCTCTCTCTGCGTCTCTCCTGTTTCTCAATCTGTCTGCGTCTCTCCTGTTTCTCTCTCTCTGTATGCGTCTCTCCTGTTTCTCAATCTGTCTGCGTCTCTCCTGTTTCTCTCTCTCTCTGTCTGCCTCTCTCCTGTTTTTCTCTCTCTCTCTGTCTGCGTCTCTCCTGTTTCTGTCTCTCTGTCTGCCTCTCTCCTGTTTCTCTCTCTCTCTGTCTGTGTCTCTCCTGTTTCTCTCTCTCTTTCTGCGTCTCTCCTGTTTCTCTCTCTCTCTGTCTGCCTCTCTCCTGTTTCTCTCTCTGTCTGCGTCTCTCCTGTTTCTCTCTCTGTCTGCGTCTCTCCTATTTCTCTCTCTGTCTGCGTCTCTCCTGTTTCTCTCTCTCTCTGTCTGCCTCTCTCCTGTTTCTCTCTCTCTCTGTCTGCGTCTCTCCTGTTTCTCTCTCAGTCTGCCTCTCTCCTGTTTTTCTCTCTCTCTCTGTCTGCGTCTCTCCTGTTTCTGTCTCTCTGTCTGCCTCTCTCCTGTTTCTCTCTCTCTATGTCTGTGTCTCTCCTGTTTCTCTCTCTCTGTCTGCCTCTCTCCTGTTTCTCTCTCTCTCTGTCTGCGTCTCTCGTTTCTCTCTCTCTCTGTCTGCCTCTCTCCTGTTTCTCTCTCTTTCTGTCTGCCTCTCTCCTGTTTCTCTCTCTCTCTCTCTCTGCGTCTCTCCTGTTTCTCACTCTCTCTGCGTCTCTCCTGTTTCTCACTCTGTCTGCGTCTCTCCTGTTTCTCTCTCTCTGTCTGCGTCTCTCCTGTTTCTCTCTCTCTGTCTGCCTCTCTCCTGTTTCTCTCTCTCTCTCTCTCTCTGCGTCTCTCCTGTTTCTCAATCTGTCTGCGTCTCTCCTGTTTCTCTCTCTCTGTATGCGTCTCTCCTGATTCTCAATCTGTCTGCGTCTCTCCTGTTTCTCTCTCGGTCTGCGTCTCTCCTGTTTCTCTCTCTCTCTCTCTCTCTCTCTCTGCGTCTCTCCTGTTTCTCACTCTGTCTGCGTCTCTCTTGTTTCTCTCTCTGTCTGCGTCTCTCCTGTTTCTCTCTCTCTCTCTGCGTCTATCCTGTTTCACTCTCTGTCTGCGTCTCTCCTGTTTCTCTCTCTCTGTCTGCATCTCTCCTGTTTCTCTCTCTGTCTGCGTCTCTCCTGTTTCTCTCTCTCTCTCTCTCTCTGCGTCTCTCCTGTTTCTCAATCTGTCTGCGTCTCTCCTGTTTCTCTCTCTCTCTCTCTCTCTCTCTGCGTCTCTCCTGTTTCTCTCTCTGTCTGCCTCTCTCCTGTTTCTCTCTCTGTCTGCGCCTCTCCTGTTTCTCTCTCTGTCTGCATCTCTCCTATTTCTCTCTCTGTCTGCATCTCTCCTATTTCTCTCTCTGCATCTCTCCTATTTCTCTCTCTGTCTGCGTCTCTCCTGTTTCTCTCTCTCTCTGTCTGCCTCTCTCCTGTTTCTCTCTCTCTCTGCGTCTCTCCTGTTTCTCTCTCAGTCTGCCTCTCTCCTGTTTTTCTCTCTCTCTCTGTCTGCGTCTCTCCTGTTTCTGTCTCTCTGTCTGCCTCTCTCCTGTTTCTCTCTCTCTATGTCTGTGTCTCTCCTGTTTCTCTCTCTCTGTCTGCCTCTCTCCTGTTTCTCTCTCTCTCTGTCTGCGTCTCTCGTTTCTCTCTCTCTCTGTCTGCGTCTCTCCTGTTTCTCTCTCTTTCTGTCTGCCTCTCTCCTGTTTCTCTCTCTCTCTCTGCGTCTCTCGTTTCTCTCTCTCTATGTCTGTGTCTCTCCTGTTTCTCTCTCTCTGTCTGCCTCTCTCCTGTTTCTCTCTCTCTCTGTCTGCGTCTCTCGTTTCTCTCTCTCTCTGTCTGCCTCTCTCCTGTTTCTCTCTCTTTCTGTCTGCCTCTCTCCTGTTTCTCTCTCTCTCTCTGCGTCTCTCCTGTTTCTCACTCTCTCTGCGTCTCTCCTGTTTCTCACTCTGTCTGCGTCTCTCCTGTTTCTCTCTCTGTCTGTCTGCGTCTCTCCTGTTTCTCTCTCTCTGTCTGCGTCTCTCCTGTTTCTCTCTCTCTCTCTCTCTCTGCGTCTCTCCTGTTTCTCACTCTCTCTGCGTCTCTCCTGTTTCTCACTCTGTCTGCGTCTCTCCTGTTTCTCTCTCTCTCTGTCTGCGTCTCTCCTGTTTCTCTCTCTCTGTCTGCGTCTCTCCTGTTTCTCTCTCTCTCTCTCTCTCTGCGTCTCTCCTGTTTCTCTCTCTCTGTATGCGTCTCTCCTGTTTCTCAATCTGTCTGCGTCTCTCCTGTTTCTCTCTCTCTCTCTCTCTCTCTCTCTGCGTCTCTCCTGTTTCTCACTCTGTCTGCGTCTCTCTTGTTTCTCTCTCTGTCTGCGTCTCTCCTGTTTCTCTCTCTCTCTCTCTCTCTGCGTCTATCCTGTTTCACTCTCTGTCTGCGTCTCTCCTGTTTCTCTCTCTCTGTCTGCATCTCTCCTGTTTCTCTCTCTCTGTCTGCATCTCTCCTGTTTCTCTCTCTCTCTGCATCTCTCCTGTTTCTCTCTCTCTCTGCATCTCTCCTGTTTCTCTCTCTCTGTCTGCGTCTCTCCTGTTTCTCTCTCTCTGTCTGCGTCTCTCCTGTTTCTCTCTCTCTCTCTGCGTCTCTCCTGTTTCTCTCTCTCTGTCTGCGTCTCTCCTGTTTCTCTCTCTCTGTCTGCATCTCTCCTGTTTCTCTCTCTCTCTGCATCTCTCCTGTTTCTCTCTATCTCTCTGCGTCTTTCCTGTTTCTCTCTCTCTGTCTGCATCTCTCCTGTTTCTCTCTCTCTCTGCATCTCTCCTGTTTCTCTCTATCTCTCTGCGTCTTTCCTGTTTCTCTCTCTCTGTCTGCATCTCTCCTGTTTCTCTCTATCTCTCTGTGTCTCTCCTGTTTCTCTCCCTGTCTGCTTCTCTCCTGTTTCTCTCTCTCTCTCTCTCTCTCTGCGTCTCTCCTGTTTCAAACTCTGTCTGCGTCTCTCCTGTTTCTCTCTCTGTCTGCGTCTCTCCTGTTTCTCTCTCTGTCTGCGTCTCTCCTGTTTCTCACTCACTGTCTGCGTCTCTCCTGTTTCTCTCTCTCTCTCTCTCTCTCTGCGTCTCTCCTGTTTCTCACTCTGTCTGCGTCTCTCCTGTTTCTCTCTCGGTCTGCCTCTCTCCTGTTTCTCTCTCTCTCTGCATCTCTCCTGTTTCTCACTCTGTCTGCGTCTCTCCTGTTTCTCTCTCTCTGTCTGCGTCTCTCCTGTTTCTCTCTCTCTCTGTCTGTGTCTCTCCTGTTTCTCTCTCTTTCTGTCTGCCTCTCTCCTGTTTCTCTCTCTGTCTGCGTCTCTCCTGTTTCTCTCTCTCTGTCTGCGTCTCTCCTGTTTCTCTCTCTCTGTCTGCGTCTCTCCTGTTTCTCTCTCTCTGTCTGCGTCTCTCCTGTTTCTCTCTCTCTGTCTGCGTCTCTCCTGTTTCTCTCTCTCTGTCTGCGTCTCTCCTGTTTCTCTCTCTGTCTGTGTCTCTCCTGTTTCTCTGCCTCTCTGTTGGCGTCTCTTCTGTTTCTCTCTCTCTCTGTCTGTGTCTCTCTTGTTTTTCTCTCTCTCTCTGTCTGCGTCTCTACTGTTTCTCTCTCTCTCTGTCTGCGTCTCTCCTGTTTCTCTCTCTCTCTGTCTGTGTCTCTCCTGTTTCTCTCTCTCTTTCTACGTCTCTCCTGTTTCTCTCTCTCTCTGTCTGCCTCTCTCCTGTTTCTCTCTCTGTCTGCGTCTCTCCTGTTTCTCTCTCTGTCTGCGTCTCTCCTATTTCTCTCTCTGTCTGCGTCTCTCCTGTTTCTCTCTCTCTCTGTCTGCCTCTCTCCTGTTTCTCTCTCTCTCTGTCTGCCTCTCTCCTGTTTCTGTCTCTCTGTCTGCCTCTCTCCTGTTTCTCTCTCTCTCTGTCTGTGTCTCTCCTGTTTCTCTCTCTCTTTCTGCGTCTCTCCTGTTTCTCTCTCTCTCTGTCTGCCTCTCTCCTGTTTCTCTCTCTGTCTGCGTCTCTCCTGTTTCTCTCTCTGTCTGCGTCTCTCCTATTTCTCTCTCTGTCTGCGTCTCTCCTGTTTCTCTCTCTCTCTGTCTGCCTCTCTCCTGTTTCTCTCTCTCTCTGTCTGCCTCTCTCCTGTTTCTCTCTCAGTCTGCCTCTCTCCTGTTTTTCTCTCTCTCTCTGTCTGCGTCTCTCCTGTTTCTGTCTCTCTGTCTGCCTCTCTCCTGTTTCTCTCTCTCTATGTCTGTGTCTCTCCTGTTTCTCTCTCTCTGTCTGCCTCTCTCCTGTTTCTCTCTCTCTCTGTCTGCGTCTCTCGTTTCTCTCTCTCTCTGTCTGCCTCTCTCCTGTTTCTCTCTCTTTCTGTCTGCCTCTCTCCTGTTTCTCTCTCTCTCTCTCTCTGCGTCTCTCCTGTTTCTCACTCTCTCTGCGTCTCTCCTGTTTCTCACTCTGTCTGCGTCTCTCCTGTTTCTCTCTCTGTCTGCGTCTCTCCTGTTTCTCTCTCTCTGTCTGCGTCTCTCCTGTTTCTCTCTCTCTCTCTGCGTCTCTCCTGTTTCTCAATCTGTCTGCGTCTCTCCTGTTTCTCTCTCTCTGTATGCGTCTCTCCTGATTCTCAATCTGTCTGCGTCTCTCCTGTTTCTCTCTCGGTCTGCGTCTCTCCTGTTTCTCTCTCTCTCTCTCTCTCTCTCTCTCTGCGTCTCTCCTGTTTCTCACTCTGTCTGCGTCTCTCTTGTTTCTCTCTCTGTCTGCGTCTCTCCTGTTTCTCTCTCTCTCTCTGCGTCTATCCTGTTTCACTCTCTGTCTGCGTCTCTCCTGTTTCTCTCTCTCTGTCTGCATCTCTCCTGTTTCTCTCTCTGTCTGCGTCTCTCCTGTTTCTCTCTCTCTCTCTCTCTCTGCGTCTCTCCTGTTTCTCAATCTGTCTGCGTCTCTCCTGTTTCTCTCTCGGTCTGCGTCTCTCCTGTTTCTCTCTCTCTCTCTCTCTCTGCGTCTCTCCTGTTTCTCTCTCTGTCTGCCTCTCTCTTGTTTCTCTCTCTGTCTGCGTCTCTCCTGTTTCTCTCTCTCTCTCTCTGCGTCTCTCCTGTTTCACTCTCTGTCTGCGTCTCTCCTGTTTCTCTCTCCCTGTCTGCATCTCTCCTGTTTCTCTCTCTCTCTGCATCTCTCCTGTTTCTCTCTCTCTCTGTCTGCCTCTCTCCTGTTTCTCTCTCTCTCTGTCTGCCTCTCTCCTGTTTCTGTCTCTCTGTCTGCCTCTCTCCTGTTTCTCTCTCTCTCTGTCTGTGTCTCTCCTGTTTCTCTCTCTCTTTCTGCGTCTCTCCTGTTTCTCTCTCTCTTTCTGCGTCTCTCCTGTTTCTCTCTCTCTCTGTCTGCCTCTCTCCTGTTTCTCTCTCTGTCTGCGTCTCTCCTGTTTCTCTCTCTGTCTGCGTCTCTCCTATTTCTCTCTCTGTCTGCGTCTCTCCTGTTTCTCTCTCTCTCTGTCTGCCTCTCTCCTGTTTCTCTCTCTCTCTGTCTGCCTCTCTCCTGTTTCTCTCTCAGTCTGCCTCTCTCCTGTTTTTCTCTCTCTCTCTGTCTGCGTCTCTCCTGTTTCTGTCTCTCTGTCTGCCTCT
The DNA here is from genome assembly GCF_037043375.1 of Chiloscyllium plagiosum. NCBI lineage: Eukaryota > Metazoa > Chordata > Chondrichthyes > Orectolobiformes > Hemiscylliidae > Chiloscyllium > Chiloscyllium plagiosum. The sequence continues at coordinate 136,654,045 of NW_028270143.1, read as the reverse complement.
CTCCTGTTTCTCTCTCTCTATGTCTGTGTCTCTCCTGTTTCTCTCTCTCTGTCTGCCTCTCTCCTGTTTCTCTCTCTCTCTGTCTGCGTCTCTCGTTTCTCTCTCTCTCTGTCTGCCTCTCTCCTGTTTCTCTCTCTTTCTGTCTGCCTCTCTCCTGTTTCTCTCTCTCTCTCTCTCTGCGTCTCTCCTGTTTCTCACTCTCTCTGCGTCTCTCCTGTTTCTCACTCTGTCTGCGTCTCTCCTGTTTCTCTCTCTGTCTGCGTCTCTCCTGTTTCTCTCTCTCTATCTGCGTCTCTCCTGTTTCTCTCTCTCTCTCTGCGTCTCTCCTGTTTCTCTCTCTGTCTGCGTCTCTCCTATTTCTCTCTCTGTCTGCGTCTCTCCTGTTTCTCTCTCTCTCTGTCTGCCTCTCTCCTGTTTCTCTCTCTCTCTGTCTGCCTCTCTCCTGTTTCTCTCTCAGTCTGCCTCTCTCCTGTTTTTCTCTCTCTCTCTGTCTGCGTCTCTCCTGTTTCTGTCTCTCTGTCTGCCTCTCTCCTGTTTCTCTCTCTCTATGTCTGTGTCTCTCCTGTTTCTCTCTCTCTGTCTGCCTCTCTCCTGTTTCTCTCTCTCTCTGTCTGCGTCTCTCGTTTCTCTCTCTCTCTGTCTGCCTCTCTCCTGTTTCTCTCTCTTTCTGTCTGCCTCTCTCCTGTTTCTCTCTCTCTCTCTCTCTCTGCGTCTCTCCTGTTTCTCACTCTCTCTGCGTCTCTCCTGTTTCTCACTCTGTCTGCGTCTCTCCTGTTTCTCTCTCTGTCTGCGTCTCTCCTGTTTCTCTCTCTCTATCTGCGTCTCTCCTGTTTCTCTCTCTCTCTCTGCGTCTCTCCTGTTTCTCAATCTGTCTGCGTCTCTCCTGTTTCTCTCTCTCTGTATGCGTCTCTCCTGATTCTCAATCTGTCTGCGTCTCTCCTGTTTCTCTCTCGGTCTGCGTCTCTCCTGTTTCTCTCTCTCTCTCTCTCTCTCTCTCTCTCTGCGTCTCTCCTGTTTCTCACTCTGTCTGCGTCTCTCTTGTTTCTCTCTCTGTCTGCGTCTCTCCTGTTTCTCTCTCTCTCTCTGCGTCTATCCTGTTTCACTCTCTGTCTGCGTCTCTCCTGTTTCTCTCTCTCTGTCTGCATCTCTCCTGTTTCTCTCTCTGTCTGCGTCTCTCCTGTTTCTCTCTCTCTCTCTCTCTCTGCGTCTCTCCTGTTTCTCAATCTGTCTGCGTCTCTCCTGTTTCTCTCTCGGTCTGCGTCTCTCCTGTTTCTCTCTCTCTCTCTCTCTCTGCGTCTCTCCTGTTTCTCTCTCTGTCTGCCTCTCTCTTGTTTCTCTCTCTCTGTCTGCGTCTCTCCTGTTTCTCTCTCTCTCTCTCTGCGTCTCTCCTGTTTCACTCTCTGTCTGCGTCTCTCCTGTTTCTCTCTCCCTGTCTGCATCTCTCCTGTTTCTCTCTCTCTCTGCATCTCTCCTGTTTCTCTCTCTCTCTGCATCTCTCCTGTTTCTCTCTATCTCTCTGCGTCTTTCCTGTTTCTCTCTCTCTCTCTGCATCTCTCCTGTTTCTCTCTATCTCTCTGCGTCTTTCCTGTTTCTCTCTCTCTGTCTGCGTCTCTCCTGTTTCTCTCCCTGTCTGCTTCTCTCCTGTTTCTCTCTCTCTCTCTCTCTCTCTGCGTCTCTCCTGTTTCAAACTCTGTCTGCGTCTCTCCTGTTTCTCTCTCTGTCTGCGTCTCTCCTGTTTCTCTCTCTGTCTGCGTCTCTCCTGTTTCTCACTCACTGTCTGCGTCTCTCCTGTTTCTCTCTCTCTCTCTCTCTCTGCGTCTCTCCTGTTTCTCACTCTGTCTGCGTCTCTCCTGTTTCTCTCTCGGTCTGCCTCTCTCCTGTTTCTCTCTCTCTCTGCATCTCTCCTGTTTCTCACTCTGTCTGCGTCTCTCCTGTTTCTCTCTCTCTGTCTGCGTCTCTCCTGTTTCTGTCACTCTCTGTCTGCGTCTCTCCTCTTTCTCACTCTGTCTGCGTCTCTCCTGTTTCTCTCTCTCTCTGTCTGTGTCTCTCCTGTTTCTCTCTCTCTCTGTCTGCCTCTCTCCTGTTTCTCTCTCTCTCTCTCTGCGTCTCTCCTGTTTCTCTCTCTGTCTGCCTCTCTCCTGTTTCTCTCTCTGTCTGCGTCTCTCCTGTTTCTCTCTCTCTGTCTGCGTCTCTCCTGTTTCTCTCTCTCTGTCTGCGTCTCTCCTGTTTCTCTCTCTCTGTCTGCGTCTCTCCTGTTTCTCTCTCTCTCTGTCTGCGTCTCTCCTGTTTCTCTCTCTCTCTGTCTGCCTCTCTCCTGTTTCTCTCTCTCTCTCTCTGCGTCTCTCCTGTTTCTCTCTCTGTCTGCCTCTCTCCTGTTTCTCTCTCTGTCTGCGTCTCTCCTGTTTCTCTCTCTCTGTCTGCGTCTCTCCTGTTTCTCTCTCTCTGTCTGCGTCTCTCCTGTTTCTCTCTCTGTCTGCGTCTCTCCTGTTTCTCTCTCTGTCTGTGTCTCTCCTGTTTCTCTGCCTCTCTGTTGGCGTCTCTTCTGTTTCTCTCTCTCTCTGTCTGTGTCTCTCTTGTTTTTCTCTCTCTCTCTGTCTGCGTCTCTACTGTTTCTCTCTCTCTGTCTGCGTCTCTCCTGTTTCTCTCTCTCTGTCTGCCTCTCTCCTGTTTCTCTCTCTCTCTGTCTGTGTCTCTCCTGTTTCTCTCTCTCTTTCTGCGTCTCTCCTGTTTCTCTCTCTCTCTGTCTGCCTCTCTCCTGTTTCTCTCTCTGTCTGCGTCTCTCCTGTTTCTCTCTCTGTCTGCGTCTCTCCTAATTCTCTCTCTCTGTCTGCGTCTCTCCTGTTTCTCTCCCTCTGTCTGCTTCTCTCCTGTTTCTCTCTCTCTGTCTGCATCTCTCCTGTTTCTCTCTCTCTCTGCATCCCTCCTATTTCTCTCTCTGTCTGCGTCTCTCCTATTTCTCTCTCTGTCTGCGTCTCTCCTATTTCTCTCTCTGTCTGCGTCTCTCCTGTTTCTCTATCTGCCTGCGTCTCACCTGTTTCTCTCTCTCTGTCTGCCTCTCTCCTGTTTCTCTCTCTCAGTCTGCCTCTCTCCTGTTTCTCTCTCTCTCAGTCTGCGTCTATCCTGTTTCTCTCTCTCTCTGTCTGCCTCTCTCCTGTTTCTCTCTCTGTCTGCGTCTCTCCTGTTTCTCTCTCTGTCTGCATCTCTCCTATTTCTCTCTCTGTCTGCGTCTCTCCTATTTCTCTCTCTGTCTGCGTCTCTCCTATTTCTCTCTCTGTCTGCGTCTCTCCTATTTCTCTCTCTGTCTGCGTCTCTCCTATTTCTCTCTCTGTCTGCGTCTCACCTGTTTCTCTCTCTCTGTCTGCGTCTCACCTGTTTCTCTCTCTCTCTGTCTGCGTCTCTCCTGTTTCTCTCTCTCTGTCTGCGCATCTCCTATTTCTCTCTCTCTGTCTGCGTCTCTCCTGTTTCTCTCTCTCTCTGTCTGCGTCTCTCCTGTTTCTCTCTCTCTCTGTCTGCGTCTCTCCTGTTTCTCTCTCTCTCTGTCTGCCTCTCTCCTGTTTCTCTCTCTCTGTCTGCGTCTCTCCTGTTTCTCTCTCTCTCTGTCTGTGTCTCTCCTGTTTCTCTCTCTCTGTCTGCCTCTCTCCTGTTTCTCTCTCTCTCTGTCTGCGTCTCTCCTGTTTCTCTCTCTCTCTGTCTGCCTGTCTCCTGTTTCTCTCTCTCTCTGTCTGCGTCTCTCCTGTTTCTCTCTCTCTGTCTGCGTCTCTCCTATTTCTCTCTCTCTCTGTCTGCGTCTCTCCTGTTTCTCTCTCTCTCTGTGTGCCTCTCTCCTGTTTCTCTCTCTCTGTCTGCGTCTCTCCTGTTTCTCTCTCTCTCTGTCTGTGTCTCTCCTGTTTCTCTCTTTGTCTGACTCTCTCCTGTTTCTCTCTCTCTCTGTCTGCCTCTCTCCTGTTTCTTTCTCTCTCTGTCTGCCTCTCTCCTGTTTCTCTCTCTCTGCCTGCCTCTCTCCTGTTTCTCTCTCTGTCTGTGTCTCTCCTGTTTCTCTCTCTGTCTGTGTGTCTCCTGTTTCTCTCTCTCTCTCTGTCTGCGTCTCTCCTGTTTCTCTCTCTCTCTGTCTGCATCTCTCCTATTTCTCTCTCTGTCTGCGTCTCTCCTATTTCTCTCTCTGTCTGCGTCTCTCCTATTTCTCTCTCTGTCTGCGTCTCTCCTGTTTCTCTATCTGTCTGCGTCTCACCTGTTTCTCTCTCTCTGTCTGCGTCTCACCTGTTTCTCTCTCTCTCTGTCTGCGTCTCTCCTGTTTCTCTCTCTCTGTCTGCGCATCTCCTATTTCTCTCTCTCTGTCTGCGTCTCTCCTGTTTCTCTCTCTCTCTGTCTGCGTCTCTCCTGTTTCTCTCTCTCTCTGTCTGCGTCTCTCCTGTTTCTCTCTCTCTCTGTCTGCGTCTCTCCTGTTTCTCTCTCTCTCTGTCTGCCTCTCTCCTGTTTCTCTCTCTCTCTGTCTGTGTCTCTCCTGTTTCTCTCTCTCTGTCTGCCTCTCTCCTGTTTCTCTCTCTCTCTGTCTGCGTCTCTCCTGTTTCTCTCTCTCTCTGTCTGCCTGTCTCCTGTTTCTCTCTCTCTCTGTCTGCGTCTCTCCTGTTTCTCTCTCTCTGTCTGCGTCTCTCCTATTTCTCTCTCTGTCTGTGTCTCTCCTGTTTCTCTCTTTGTCTGACTCTCTCCAGTTTCTCTCTCTCTCTGTCTGCCTCTCTCCTGTTTCTCTCTCTCTCTCTGTCTGCCTCTCTCCTGTTTCTCTCTCTCTCTGTCTGCGTCTCTCCTGTTTCTCTCTCTGTCTGCGTCTCTCCTATTTCTCTCTCTGTCTGCGTCTCTCCTGTTTCTCTCTCTGTCTGCCTCTCTCCTGTTTCTCTCTCTGTCTGTGTCTCTCCTATTTCTCTCTCTGTCTGTGTGTCTCCTGTTTCTCTCTCTCTCTCTGTCTGCGTCTCTCCTATTTCTCTCTCTGTCTGCGTCTCATCTGTTTCTCTCTCTGTCTGCGTCTCTCCTGTTTCTCTATCTGTCTGCGTCTCACCTGTTTCTCTCTCTCTGTCTGCCTCTCACCTGTTTCTCTCTCTCTCTGTCTGCGTCTCTCCTGTTTCTCTCTCTCTGTCTGCGCATCTCCTATTTCTCTCTCTCTGTCTGCGTCTCTCCTGTTTCTCTCTCTCTGTCTGCGTCTCTCCTGTTTCTCTCTCTCTCTGTCTGTGTCTCTCCTGTTTCTCTCTCTCTGTCTGCCTCTCTCCTGTTTCTCTCTCTCTCTGTCTGCGTCTCTCCTGTTTCTCTCTCTCTCTGTCTGCGTCTCTCCTGTTTCTCACTCTCTGTCTGCGTCTCTCCTATTTCTCTCTCTGTCTGTGTCTCTCCTGTTTCTCTCTTTGTCTGACTCTCTCCTGTTTCTCTCTCTCTCTGTCTGCCTCTCTCCTGTTTCTCTCTCTCTCTCTGTCTGCCTCTCTCCTGTTTCTCTCTCTCTCTGTCTGTGTCTCTCCTGTTTCTCTCTGTCTGCCTCTCTCCTGTTTCTCTCTCTGTCTGTGTCTCTCCTATTTCTCTCTCTGTCTGTGTGTCTCCTGTTTCTCTCTCTCTCTCTGTCTGCGTCTCTCCTGTTTCTCTCTCTCTCTGTCTGCATCTCATCTGTTTCTCTCTCTCTCTGTCTGCCTCTCTCCTGTTTCTCTCTCTGTCTGCGTCTCTCCTATTTCTCTCTCTGTCTGCGTCTCTCCTGTTTCTCTCTCTCTCTGTCTGCATCTCATCTGTTTCTCTCTCTCTCTGTCTGCCTCTCTCCTGTTTCTCTCTCTGTCTGCGTCACACCTGTTTCTCTCTCTCTCTGTCTGCGTCTCTCCTGTTTCTCTCTCTCTGTCTGCGTCTCTCCTGTTTCTCTCTCTCTGTCTGCCTCTCTCCTGTTTCTCTCTCTCTTTCTGCCTCTCTCCTGTTTCTCTCTCTCTCTGTCTGTGTCTCTCCTGTTTCTCTCTCTCTTTCTGCGTCTCTCCTGTTTCTCTCTCTCTCTGTCTGCCTCTCTCCTGTTTCTCTCTCTGTCTGCGTCTCTCCTGTTTCTCTCTCTGTCTGCGTCTCTCCTATTTCTCTCTCTGTCTGCGTCTCTCCTATTTCTCTCTCTGTCTGCGTCTCTCCTGTTTCTCTCTCTCTCTGTCTGCGTCTCACCTGTTTCTCTCTCTCTCTGTCTGCGTCTCTCCTGTTTCTCTCTCTCTGTCTGCCTCTCTCCTGTTTCTCTCTCTCTCTGTCTGTGTCTCTCCTGTTTCTCTCTCTCTGTCTGCCTCTCTCCTGTTTCTCTCTCTCTCTCTGTCTGCGTCTCTCGTTTCTCTCTCTTTCTGTCTGCCTCTCTCCTGTTTCTCTCTCTGTCTGCGTCTCTCCTGTTTCTCTCTCTCTGTCTGCCTCTCTCCTGTTTCTCTCTCTCTCTGTCTGCCTCTCTCCTGTTTCTCTCTCTGTCTGTGTCTCTCCTGTTTCTCTCTCTGTCTGCCTCTCTCCTGTTTCTCTCGCTCTCTGTCTGCGTCTCTCCTGTTTCTCACTCTGTCTGCGTCTCTCTTGTTTCTCTCTCTGTCTGCGTCTCTCCTGTTTCTCTCTCTCTCTCTCTCTCTGCGTCTCTCCTGTTTCACTCTCTGTCTGCGTCTCTCCTGTTTCTCCCTCTCTGTCTGCGTCTCTCCTGTTTCTCTCTCTGTCTGCGTCTCTCCTGTTTCTCTCTCTGCGTCTCTCCTGTTTCTCACTCTGTCTGCGTCTCTCCTGTTTCTCCCTCTCTGTCTGCGTCTCTCCTGTTTCTCTCTCTGTCTGCGTCTCTCCTGTTTCTCTCTCTCTCTCTCTCTCTGCGTCTCTCCTGTTTCACTCTCTGTCTGCGTCTCTCCTGTTTCTCCCTCTCTGTCTGCGTCTCTCCTGTTTCTCTCTCTGTCTGCGTCTCTCCTGTTTCTCTCTCTGCATCTCTCCTGTTTCTCCCTCTCTGTCTGCGTCTCTCCTGTTTCACTCTCTGTCTGCGTCTCTCCTGTTTCTCCCTCTCTGTCTGCGTCTCTCCTGTTTCTCTCTCTGTCTGCGTCTCTCCTGTTTTTCTCTCTCTCTCTGTCTGCGTCTGTCCTGTTTCTCTCTCTCTCTGTCTGCGTCTCTCATGTTTCTTTCTCTCTCTGTCTGCCTCTCTCCTGTTTCTCTGTCTGTCTGCGTCTCTTCTGTTTCTCTCGCTCTCTCTCTGCGTCTCTCCTGTTTCTCTCTCTGTCTGTGACTCTCCTGTTTCTCTCTCTGCGTCTCTTCTGTTTCTCTCTCTGTCTGCGTCTCTCCTGTTTCTCTCTCTCTCTGTCTGCGTCTCTCCTGTTTCTCCATCTCTTTGTCTGCGTCTCTCCTGTTTTTCTCTCTCTCTGTCTGTGTCTCTCCTGTTTCTCTCTCTCTCTGTCTGCCTCTCTCCTGTTTCTCTCTCTCTCTGTCTGCCTCTCTCATGTTTCTTTCTCTCTCTGTCTGCCTCTCTCCTATTTCTCTCTCTCTCTGTCTGCCTCTCTCCTGTTTCTTTCTCTCTCTGTCTGCGTCTCTCCTGTTTCTCTCTCTGTCTTCGTCTCTACTGTTTCTCTCTCTGTCTGCGTCTCTCCTGTTTTTCTCTCTCTCTCTGTCTGCGTCTGTCCTGTTTCTCTCTCTCTCTGTCTGCGTCTCTCATGTTTCTTTCTCTCTCTGTCTGCCTCTCTCCTGTTTCTCTGTCTGTCTGCCTCTCTCCTGTTTCTCTCTCTCTCTCTGTCTGCGTCTCTCCTGTTTCTCTCTCTGTCTGCCTCTCTCCTGTTTCTCTCTATGTCTGTCTGGGTCTCTCCTGTTTCTCTCTCTCTCTGTCTGCCTCTCTCCTGTTTCTCTCTCTGTCTGCGACTCTCCTATTTATCTCTCTGTCTGCGTCTCTCCTGTTTCTCTCTCTCTCTGTCTGGGTCTCTCCTGTTTCTGTCTCTCTCTGCCTGCCTCTCTCCTGTTTCTCTCTCTGTCTGCGTCTCTCCTGTTTCTCTCTCTGTCTGCGTCTCTCCTGTTTCTCTCTCTGTCTGCCTCTCTCCTGTTTCTCTCTCTGTCTGCGTCTCTCCTGTTTCTCTCTCTCTCTGCGTCTCTCCTGTTTGTCTCTCTCTGTCTGCGTCTCTCCTGTTTCTCTCTCTCTCTCTCTCTGCGTCTCTCCTTTTTCTCTCTCTGTCTGCGTCTCTTCTGTTTCTTTCTCTCTGTCTGCGTCTCTCCTGTTTTTCTCTCTCTCTCTGCATCTCTCCTGTTTCTCTCTCTCTCTGCATCTCTCCTGTTTCTCTCTCTCTCTGCGTCTCTCCTGTTTCTCTCTCTGTCTGCCTCTCTCCTGTTTCTCTCTCTCTCTGCTTTCTCTCTATGTCCATCCACCCTTCTCCCCTTTGTCTCGCTCTCTTTCCCTCTCCCTCCCTCTCCCTCTCTCTCACACACTCAGTGCTTTCACTCCGGATTGTTTAATTACATGCTGTTTGCTGTTCGCCTCATGGGGGTCCAGTTGGCACTGCATCTGAATGACCTGGGAAATGGAGAACAATGAATGTTTCACCACCACCCAGACCATAATACCCAACACACACACCACCCAGACCGTAATACCCAACACACACACCACCCAGACCATAATACCCAACACACACACCACCCAGACCGTAATACCCAACACACACACCACCCAGACCATAATACCCAACACACACACCACCCAGACCATAATACCCAACACACACACCACCCAGACCATAATACCCAACACACACACCACCCAGAGCGTAATACTCCACACACACACCACCCAGACCATAATACCCAACACACACACCACCCAGACCATAATACCCAACACACACACCACCCAGACCATAATACCCAACACACACACCACCCAGAGCGTAATACTCCACACACACACCACCCAGACCATAATACCCAACACACACACCACCCAGACCATAATACCCAACCCACACACCACCCAGACCGTAATACCCAACACACACAACACCCAGACCATAATACCCAACACACACACCACCCAGACCGTAATACTCCACACACACACCACCCAGACCGTAATACCCAACACACACACCACCCAGACCGTAATACTCCACAGACACACCACCCAGACCGTAATACTCCACACACACACCACCCAGACCGTAATACCCAACACACACACCACCCAGACCATAATCCCCAACCCACACACCACCCAGACCATAATACCCAACACTCACACCACCCAGACCATAATACCCAACACTCACACCACCCAGACCATTATACCCCACACACACACTACCCAGACCGTAATACCCAACACACACACCACCCAGACCATAATACTCCACACACACACCACCCAGACCATTATACCCCACACACACACCACCCAGACCATAATACCCAACCCACACACCACCCAGACCATAATACCCAACACACACACCACCCAGACCATAATACCCAACACACACACCACCCAGACCATAATATTCAACACACACACCACCCAGACCATAATACCCAACACACACACCACCCAGACCATAATACCCAACCCACACACCACCCAGACCATAATACACAACCCACACACCACCCAGACCATAATACCCAACACACATACCACCCAGACCGTAATACCCAACCCACACTCCACCCAGACCATAATCCCCAACCCACACACCACCCAGACCATAATCCCCAACACACACACCACCCAGACCATAATACCCAACACACACACCACCCAGACCATAATACCCAACACACACACCACCCAGACCATAATACCCAACACACACACCACCCAGACCATAATACCCAACCCACACACCACCCAGACCATAATACCCAACCCACACACCACCCAGACCATAATACCCAACCCACACACCACCCAGACCATAATACCCAACACACACACCACCCAGACCGTAATACCCAACACACACACCACCCAGACCGTAATACCCAACCCACACAGCACCCAGACCGTAATACCCAACCCACACAGCACCCAGACCATAATACCCAACACACACACCACCCAGACCATAATATTCAACACACACACCACCCAGACCATAATAGCCAACACACACACCACCCAGACCATAATACCCAACACACACACCACCCAGACCATAATACCCAACACACACACCACCCAGACCATAATATTCAACACACACACCACCCAGACCATAATAGCCAACACACACACCACCCAGACCATAATACCCAACACACACACCACCCAGACCATAATACCCAACCCACACACCACCCAGACCATAATACCCAACACACACACCACCCAGACCATAATCCCCAACCCACACACCACCCAGACCATAATAGCCAACACACACACCACCCAGACCATAATACCCAACACACACACCACCCAGACCATAATATTCAACACACACACCACCCAGACCATAATAGCCAACACACACACCACCCAGACCATAATACCCAACACACACACCACCCAGACCATAATACCCAACACACACCACCCAGACCATAATATTCAACACACACACCACCCAGACCATAATAGCCAACACACACACCACCCAGACCATAATAGCCAACACACACACCACCCAGACCATAATACCCAACACACACACCACCCAGACCATAATATTCAACACACACACCACCCAGACCATAATACCCAACACACACACCACCCATACCATAATACCCAACCCACACACCACCCAGACCATAATACCCAACACACACACCACCCAGACCATAATCCCCAACCCACACACCACCCAGACCATAATAGCCAACACACACACCACCCAGACCATAATCCCCAACCCACACACCACCCAGACCATAATAGCCAACACACACACCACCCAGACCATAATCCCCAACCCACACACCACCCAGACCATAATACCCAACACACACACCACCCAGACCATAATACCCAACACACACACCACCCAGACCATAATATTCAACACACACACCACCCAGACCATAATACCCAACACACACACCACCCAGACCATAATACCCAACCCACACACCACCCAGACCATAATACCCAACACACACACCACCCAGACCATAATCCCCAACCCACACACCACCCAGACCATAATAGCCAACACACACACCACCCAGACCATAATACCCAACACACACACCACCCAGACCATAATCCCCAACCCACACACCACCCAGACCATAATACCCAACACACACACCACCCAGACCATAATACCCAACCCACACACCACCCAGACCGTAATACCCAACACACACACCACCCAGACCATAATACCCAACACACACACCACCCAGACCATAATATTCAACACACACACCACCCAGACCATAATCCCCAACCCACACACCACCCAGACCATAATACCCAACCCACACACCACCCAGACCATAATACCCAACACACACACCACCCAGACCATAATCCCCAACCCACACAGCACCCAGACCATAATCCCCAACCCACACACCACCCAGACCATAATACCCAACCCACACACCACCCAGACCATAATCCCCAACCCACACACCACCCAGACCATAATACCCAACACACACACCACCCAGACCATAATCCCCAACCCACACACCACCCAGACCATAATACCCAACCCACACACCACCCAGACCATAATCCCCAACCCACACACCACCCAGACCATAATACCCAACACACACACCACCCAGACCATAATCCCCAACCCACACACCACCCAGACCATAATACCCAACACACACACCACCCAGACCATAATACCCAACACACACACCACCCAGACCATAATACCCAACCCACACACCACCCAGACCATAATACCCAACACACACACCACCCAGACCATAATACCCAACCCACACACCACCCAGACCATAATACCCAACACACACACCACCCAGACCATAATCCCCAACCCACACACCACCCAGACCATAATACCCAACACACACACCACCCAGACCATAATACCCAACCCACACACCACCCAGACCATAATACCCAACACACACACCACCCAGACCATAATACCCAACACACACACCACCCAGACCATAATACCCAACCCACACACCACCCAGACCATAATACCCAACACACACACCACCCAGACCATAATACTCCACACACACACCACCCAGACCATAATACCCAACCCACACACCACCCAGACCATAATACTCCACACACACACCACCCAGACCATAATACCCAACCCACACACCACCCAGACCATAATACTCCACACACACACCACCCAGACCATAATACCCAACACTCACACCACCCAGACCATAATACCCAACACACACACCACCCAGACCATAATACTCCACACACACACCACCCAGACCATAATACCCAACCCACACACCACCCAGACCATAATACTCCACACACACACCACCCAGACCATAATACCCAACCCACACACCACCCAGACCATAATACCCAACCCACACACCACCCAGACCATAATACTCCACACACACACCACCCAGACCATAATACCCAACCCACACACCACCCAGACCATAATACTCCACACACACACCACCCAGACCATAATACCCAACACACACACCACCCAGACCATAATACCCAACACACACACCACCCAGACCATAATACTCCACACACACACCACCCAGACCATAATACCCAACCCACACACCACCCAGACCATAATACTCCACACACACACCACCCAGACCATAATACCCAACACACACACCACCCAGACCATAATACCCAACACACACACCACCCAGACCATAATCCCCAACCCACACAGCACCCAGACCATAATCCCCAACCCACACAGCACCCAGACCATAATCCCCAACCCACACACCACCCAGACCATAATCCCCAACACACACACCACACGTACCATAATAACACAACCCTCCACCACCACCCTCTGTCTTCTACCTTTGAGCCAGTTCTGTATCCAAATGGCCAATTCTCCCTGTATTCTGTGAGATCTAACCTTGCTAATCAGTCTCCCATGGGGAACCTTGTCTAAAGCCTTACTGAAGTCCATATAGATCACATCTACTACTCTGCCCTCATCAATCCTCTTTGTTACTTCCTCACAAAAAAACCAACAAGTTTGTGAGACATGATTTCCCACACACAAAGCCATGTTGACTATCCCAAATCAGTCCTTGCCTTTCCAAATACATGTACATTCTGTCCCTCAGGATTCCCTCCAACAACTCGGTGGCTCAGTGGTTAGCACTGCTGCCTCACAGGCATACACGCACGCACACACACACACACACACACACAGACAATAGGTGCAGGAGTAGGCCATTCAGCCCTTCGAGCCTGCACCACCATTCAATATGATCATGGCTGATCATCCTTAATCAGTATCCTGTTCCTGCCTTATCTCCATAACCTTTGATTCCACTATCCTTAAGAGCTCTATCCAACTCTTTCTTAAATGAATCCAGAGACTGGGCCTCCACTGCCCTCTGGGGCAGATCATTTCACACAGCCACCACTCTCTGGGTGAAGAAGTTTCTCCTCATCTCTGTCCTAAATGGTCTACCCCGTATTTTTAAGCTGTGTCCTCTGGTTCGGCACTCACCCATCAGCGGAAATATGTTTCCTACTGCCGGAGTGTCCAATCCTTTCATAATCTTATATGTCTCAATCAGATCCCCTCTCAGTCTTCTAAACGCAAGGGTATACAAGCCCAGTCGCTCCAGTCTTTCAGTGTAAGGTAATCCCGCCATTCCAGGAATTGACCTTGTGAACCTACGCTGCACTCCCTCAATAGCCAGAATGTCTTTCCTCAAATTTGGAGACCAGAACTGCACACAGTACTCCAGGTGTGGTCTCACCAGGGCCCTGTACAGCTGCAGAAGAATCTCTTTGCTTCTATACTCAATCCCTCTTGTTATGAAGGCCAGCATGCTATTAGCCTTCTTCACTACCTGCTGTACCTGCATGCTTACCTTCATTGACTGGTGTACAATAACACCCAGATCTCTTTGTACTGCCCCTTTACCTAAATTGATTCCATTGAGGTAGTAATCTGCCTTCCTGTTCTTGCTACCAAAGTGGATAACCATACATTTATCCACATTAAACTGCATCTGCCATGCATCTGACCACTCACCTAACTTGTCCAGGTCACCCTGGAATCTCCTAACATCCTCATCACATTTCACCCTGCCACCCAGCTTAGTATCATCAGCAAATTTGCTAATGTTATTGCTGATACCATCTTCTATATCATTAATATATATTGTAAAAAGCTGTGGTCCCAGCACTGATCCCTGCGGTACCCCACTGGTCACTCCCTCCATTCCGAAATACACAAACACAGACACACATGCCCACATACACCACATACATGCACCCACATACAGACACTCCACACACACGCGCACACACACATACACCCACATGCATAGAGACAGACATGCACACGCACGTGTGTACACAGCCACACACACACCCACACAGTGTGCCAGCAATGCCCGCTCCCCCCCTCCCACTCCATCAGACAGTGCGACCAGTCTGGAGCCCCTGCAGACACTTCCTCACCTTCCTGGTTTCCTGCTCATAATGCTCTACGATCGGAGATTTCACCAGGTCCGGGACCTCAGGGGGATGGACGTGTGTCCAGAACAAATGATGTGGGCGATTGGAGGAAAAATTCATCAAAGGGTAGATCCCATTCCTGGAAAAGAGAGAGGTGGAGAGAGAGTGTGAAACAAGAGAGAGAGAGACAGAATGAGTCAGAGAATGAGAGAGACAGAGAGAGACAATATGAGAGAGAGTGAAAGACAGAGAGAGAGAGAGAGCATGGGTGTTCCACATCAGTCAGCCAGAGAGAGAGGGAAGTGTTTGTGAGAGGGACACTGAAGGAAGACAGAGAGTGGGATCATGCTGAGCTGTCAGTGTTGCCTGTCACCCCAGGAATCACGGAGAGTCCTGGACTATCTTGTTCAATCGACAGTCCATTAAAGATCATTCCAGGCCAGACACTGCCCCAATTGACAGCAGCCTCTCGCTCTCGGTCATAAAGATGCTGAGTCTGCTTCAGATTATGCAGCAAATCCTGAACCCCCCGTGTTCACAATCACCATCAATGACGTGGGGATTAAATATAATACTCGTTTGTGGATGAGATAGAATTCATTGGGAATGTGAGTGTGAGGGAATGCAGGGAGACCTGAGGAAGATTTGGACAGATTGGCTGAGTGGCTAAGAACATGACCATGGGAAGGGCTGATGTCTGAAGGAACGTGGGTGCCCCTTGTCGATGACTCGGTCAAAGTTAGTCAGCAGGCACAAGCAGGAAGCAAATAGAGCCATAGAGATGTACAGCACGGAAACAGACCCTTCGGTCCAACCTGTCCATGCCGACCAGATATCCCAACCCAATCTAGTCCCACCTGCCAGCACCCGGCCCATATCCCTCCAAACCCTTCCTATTCATATACCCATCCAAATGCCTCTTAAATGTTGCAATTGTACCAGCCTCCACCACATCCTCTGGCAGCTCATTCCATACACGTACCACCCTCTGTGTGAAAAGGTTACCCCTTAGGTCTCTTTTATATCTTTCCCCTCGCACCCTAAACCTATGCCCTCTAGTTCTGGACTCCCCAACCCCAGGGAAAAGACTTTGTCTATTTATCCTATCCATGCCCCTCATAATTTTGTAAACCTCTATAAGGTCACCCCTCAGCCTCCGACACTCCAGGGAAAACAGCCCCAGCCTGTTCAGCCTCTCCCTATAGCTCAAATCCTCCAACCCTGGTAACATCCTTGTAAATCTTTTCTGAACTCTTTCAAGTTTCACAACATCTTTCCGATAGAAAGGAGACCAGAATTGCACGCAATATTCCAACAGTGGCCTAACCAATGTCCTGTACAGCCGCAACATGACCTCCCAACTCCTGTACTCAATACTCTGACCAATAAAGGAAAGCATACCAAACGCCTTCTTCACTATCCTATCTACCTGCGACTCCACTTTCAAGGAGCTATGAACCCGCACTCCAAGGTCTCTTTGTTCAGCAACACACCCTAGGACCTTACCATTAAGTGTATAAGTCCTGCTAAGATTTGCTTTCCCAAAATGCAGCACCTCGCATTTATCTGAATTAAACTCCATCTGCCACTTCTCAGCCCATTGGCCCATCTGGTCCAGATCCTGTTGTAATCTGAGGAAACCCTCTTCGCTGTCCACTACACCTCCAATTTTGGTGTCATCTGCAAACTTACTAACTGTACCTCTTATGCTCGCATCCAAATCATTTACGTAAATGACAAAAAGTAGAGGGCCCAGCACCGATCCTTGTGGCACTCCACTGGTCACAGTCTGAAAAACAACCCTCCACCACCACCCTCTGTCTTCTACCTTTGAGCCAGTTCTGTATCCAATGTAGAGGACAATGGAGATAGAGCTGGAGAATGGGACAGGCTGGGTAAATATTCCAGGACATGATGGGCTGAATGGCCTCCCTCCATCCTATAAAATTCCCTGATTCTAAAACAGTCTTTGGGAAGGAGCATCAGGAATGCAGACACTGGGCTAACGGGAAGATTCTTGGGAGTGTAGCTGAGCAGAGAGATCTCGGTGTCCATGTGCATAAATCCCTCAAAGTTGCCACCCAGGTTGATGGGGTTGTTAAGGAGGCATACAGTGTGTTCGCTTTTATTGGGAGAGGGACTGCATTTCGGAGCCACAAGGTCATGCTGCAGCTGTACAAATCTCTGGTGCAGCCGCACTTGGAGTATTGTGTACAGTTCTGGTCACCGCATTATAAGGAGGATGTGGAAACTTTGGAAAGGGTGCAGAGGAGATTTACTAGGATATTGCCTGGTATGGAGGGAAGGCTGAGGGACTTGAGGCTGTTTGCGTTAGAGAGAAGGTTGAGAGGTGACTTAATAGAGACATATAAGATAATCAGAGGGTTAGATAGGGTGGACAGGGAGAGGCTTTTTCCAAGTATGGGGACGGCAAACACGAGGGAACACAACTTTAAAGTGAGAGGGGATAGGTATAAGACAGATGTCAGAGGTAGTTTCTTTACTCAGAGAGTAGTAAGGGTATGGAATGCTTTGCCTGTAACGGTAGTAGATTCGCCAAGTTTAAGTGCATTTAAGTCGTCATTGGACAGGCATATGGACGTACATGGAATAGTGTAGGTGGGATGGGCTTCAGATTAGTATGACAGGGCGGCGCAACATCGAGGGCCGAAGGGCCTGTACTGCGCTGTAATGTTCTGTGTTCTAGTCTCTTGTACTGATTAGCCATTTACAAAAACTCACTTCACATCCTCCAGGAATTTGTCCAGTTCCAATGGGGAGACGTGGGAATATCTGGAAGAGAGGAAACACCATCAGAAAGTCCCAAACCCCAGAGAACAGCAGAAAAGGCAGCAGAGGCTGTCAGTCACAAACACAAACTGGATTGCTTCAAAAGCTCATCTTGGAGAGAAATCAGAGTTCACAGTTTGGGTCCACTGACCCTCCGTATTCGGATTTCTCTCCCCTGATGCTGTCAGACCTGCTGAGCTTTTCCAGCAATTTCTGTTTTTGTGTCAGTGAATGGGAAGCAGATTCCTACAGCCCGGATTTCCACTGACCCTTCGCCACCCCCGGTCGGTCAGTGAGTGACCCTGGTCGGTCAGTCAGTGACCCCGGTCGGTCGGTCAGTGAGTGACCCAGGACGGTCAGTGAGTGACCCAGGTCGGTCAGTCAGTGACCCCAGTTGGTCGGTCAGTGAGTGACCCAGGTCGGTCGGTCAGTGACCCCAGTCAGTCAGTGAGTGACCCTGGTCGGTCAGTGAGTGACCCAGGTCGGTCGGTCAGTGACACGGGTCGGTCGGTCAGTGAGTGACCCACGTCGGTCAGTGAGTGACCCAGGTCGGTCGGCCAGTGACCCCGGTCAGTCAGTCAGTGAGTGACCCAGGTCGGTCAGTGACCCCGGTCGGTCAGTGAGTGACCCCAGCCGGTCGGTCAGTGAGTGACCACGGTCGGTCGGTCAGTGACCCCGGTCAGTCAGTCAGTCAGTGACCCCGGTCGGTCGGTGAGTGACCCAGGACGGTCAGTGAGTGACCCAGGTCGGTCGGTCAGTGACCCCAGTCGGTCAGTCAGTGAGTGACCCAGGTCGGTCGGTCAGTGACCCCGGTCAGTCAGTCAGTCAGTGACCCAGGTCGGTCGGTCAGTGACCCTGGTTGGTCGGTCAGTGAGTGACCACGGTCGGTCGGTCAGTGACCCCGGTCAGTCAGTCAGTGAGTGACCCAGGTCGGTCGGTCAGTGACCCCGGTCAGTCAGTCAGTGACCCCAGTCGGTTAGTCAGTGACCCCGGTCAGTCAGTCAGTGAGTGACCCAGGTCGGTCGGTCAGTGACCCCGGTCGGTCGGTCAGTGAGTGACCCTGGTCGGTCAGTCAGTGACCCCGGTCGGTCAGTGAGTGACCCCAGTCAGTCGGTCAGTCAGTGACCCAGGTCGGTCGGTCAGTGACCCCAGTCGGTCGGTCAGTGAGTGACCCAGGTCGGTCAGTGAGTGACCCAGGTCAGTCGGTCAGTGACCCCGGTCGGTCGGTCAGTGAGTGACCCAGGTCGGTCGGTCAGTGACCTTGGTCAGTCAGTCAGTGAGTGACCCAGGTCGGTCGGTCAGTGACCCCGGTCAGTCAGTCAGTGACCCCAGTCGGTCAGTGACCCCGGTCGGTTAGTGAGTGACCCCAGTCGGTCGGTCAGTGAGTGACCCCAGTTGGTCGGTCGGTCAGTGACCCCAGTCAGTCAGTCAGTGACCCCAGTCGGTCAGTCAGTGACCCCGGTCAGTCAGTCAGTGACCCAGGTCGGTCGGTCAGTGACCCCGGTCGGTCGGTCAGTGAGTGACCCAGGTCGGTCAGTGAGTGACCCAGGTCGGTCGGTCAGTGACCCCGGTCAGTCAGTCAGTGAGTGACCCAGGTCGGTCAGTGACCCCAGTCGGTCAGTGAGTGACTCCAGTCGGTCGGTCAGTGAGTGACCACGGTCGGTCGGTCAGTGACCCCGGTCAGTCAGTCAGTGACCCAGGTCGGTCGGTCAGTGACCCCGGTCGGTCAGTCAGTGACCCCGGTCGGTCGGTCAGTGACCCAGGTCGGTCGGTCAGTGACCCCGGTCGGTCGGTCAGTGAGTGACCCAGGTCGGTCAGTGAGTGACCCAGGTCGGTCGGTCAGTGACCCCGGTCAGTCAGTCAGTGAGTGACCCAGGTCAGTCAGTGACCCCGGTCGGTCAGTGAGTGACCCCAGTCGGTCAGTCAGTGACCCCGGTCAGTCAGTCAGTGACCCCAGTCGGTTAGTCAGTGACCCCGGTCAGTCAGTCAGTGAGTGACCCAGTTCGGTCGGTCAGTGACCCCGGTTGGTCGGTCAGTGACCCCGGTCAGTCAGTCAGTCAGTGACCCAGGTCGGTCGGTCAGTGACCCTGGTTGGTCGGTCAGTGAGTGACCACGGTCGGTCGGTCAGTGACCCCGGTCAGTCAGTCAGTGAGTGACCCAGGTCGGTCGGTCAGTGACCCCGGTCAGTCAGTCAGTGACCCCAGTCGGTTAGTCAGTGACCCCGGTCAGTCAGTCAGTGAGTGACCCAGGTCGGTCGGTCAGTGACCCCGGTCGGTCGGTCAGTGAGTGACCCTGGTCGGTCAGTCAGTGACCCCGGTCGGTCAGTGAGTGACCCCAGTCAGTCGGTCAGTCAGTGACCCAGGTCGGTCGGTCAGTGACCCCTTTCGGTCGGTCAGTGAGTGACCCAGGTCGGTCAGTGAGTGACCCAGGTCAGTCGGTCAGTGACCCCGGTCGGTCGGTCAGTGAGTGACCCAGGTCGGTCGGTCAGTGACCTTGGTCAGTCAGTCAGTGAGTGACCCAGGTCGGTCGGTCAGTGACCCCGGTCAGTCAGTCAGTGACCCCAGTCGGTCAGTGACCCCGGTCGGTTAGTGAGTGACCCCAGTCGGTCGGTCAGTGAGTGACCCCAGTTGGTCGGTCGGTCAGTGACCCCAGTCAGTCAGTCAGTGACCCCAGTCGGTCAGTCAGTGACCCCGGTCAGTCAGTCAGTGACCCAGGTCGGTCGGTCAGTGACCCCGGTCGGTCGGTCAGTGAGTGACCCAGGTCGGTCAGTGAGTGACCCAGGTCGGTCGGTCAGTGACCCCGGTCAGTCAGTCAGTGAGTGACCCAGGTCGGTCAGTGACCCCAGTCGGTCAGTGAGTGACTCCAGTCGGTCGGTCAGTGAGTGACCACGGTCGGTCGGTCAGTGACCCCGGTCAGTCAGTCAGTGACCCAGGTCGGTCGGTCAGTGACCCCGGTCGGTCAGTCAGTGACCCCGGTCAGTCAGTCAGTGACCCAGGTCGGTCGGTCAGTGACCCCGGTCGGTCGGTCAGTGAGTGACCCAGGTCGGTCAGTGAGTGACCCAGGTCGGTCGGTCAGTGACCCCGGTCAGTCAGTCAGTGAGTGACCCAGGTCAGTCAGTGACCCCGGTCGGTCAGTGAGTGACCCCAGTCGGTCAGTCAGTGACCCCGGTCAGTCAGTCAGTGACCCCAGTCGGTTAGTCAGTGACCCCGGTCAGTCAGTCAGTGAGTGACCCAGTTCGGTCGGTCAGTGACCCCGGTCGGTCGGTCAGTGAGTGACCCTGGTCGGTCAGTCAGTGACCCCGGTCGGTCAGTGAGTGACCCCAGTCAGTCGGTCAGTCAGTGACCCAGGTCGGTCGGTCAGTGACCCCGGTCGGTCGGTCAGTGAGTGACCCAGGTCGGTCAGTGAGTAACCCAGGTCAGTCGGTCAGTGACCCCGGTCGGTCGGTCAGTGAGTGACCCAGGTCGGTCGGTCAGTGACCTTGGTCAGTCGGTCAGAGTGACCCCGGTCGGTCGGTCAGTGAATGAACCCAGTCGGACGGTCAGTGAGAGTGACCCCAGTCGGTCAGTCAGTGAGTGACCCCGGTCGGTGAGTGACCCCAGTTGGTTGATCAGTGAGTGACCCCGGTCGGTGAGTGACCTCAGTTGGTCAGTCAGTGAGTGACCCTGGTCGGTGAGTGACCCCAGTTGGTTGGTCAGTGAATGACCCCGGTCGGTGAGTGACCTCAGTCGGTCAGTCAGTGAGTGACCCCGGTCAGTCAGTGAGTGACCCCAGTCAGATGGTCAGTGAGAGTGACCGCAGTCAGTCAGTGAGTGACCCCGGTCAGTCGGTCAGTGAGTGACCCCGGTCGGTCGGTCAGTGAGTGAGTGACCCCAGTCGGACGGTCAGTGAGAGTGACCCCAGTTGGTCAATCAGTGAGTGACCCCAGTTGGTCAGTCAGTGAGTGACCCCAGTTGGATGATCAGTGAGAGTGACCCAGGTCGGTCGGTCAGTGACCCCGGTCGGTCGGTCGGTGAGAGTGACCCCAGTTGGTCAGTCAGTGAGTGACCCCAGTCGGTCAGTCAGTGAGTGACCCAGGTCGGTCGGTTAGTGACCCCGGTCAGTCGGTCAGTGAGTGACCCCAGTCGGTCAGTCAGTGAGTGACCCAGGTCAGTCGGTCAGTGAGTGACCCCGGTCGGTCAGTGAGTGACCCAGGTCGGTCGGTCAGTGAGTGACCCAGGTCGGTCGGTCAGTGAGTGACCCTGGTCAGTCGGTCAGTCAGTGAGTGACCCAGGTCGGTCGGTCAGTGAGTGACCCCGGTCGGTCAGTCAGTGAGTGACCCAGGTCGGTCAGTCAGTGAGTGACCCAGGTCGGTCGGTCAGCGACCTTGGTCAGTCGGTCAGAGTGACCCCGGTCGGTCGGTCAGTGAGTGACCCCAGTCGGACGGTCAGTGAGAGTGACCCCAGTCGGTCAGTCAGTGAGTGACCCCGGTCGGTGAGTGACCCCAGTTGGTTGGTCAGTGTGTGACCCCGGTCGGTGAGTGACCTCAGTCGGTCAGTCAGTGAGTGACCCCGGTCAGTCAGTGAGTGACCCCAGTCGGATGGTCAGTGAGTGACGCAGGTTGGTGAGTGACCCCAGTCGGTAAGTGAGTGACCCCGGTCAGTCAGTGAATATCCCCGGTCAATGAGTGAGTGACCCCCGGTCGGTGAGTGACCCCAGTCGGTTAATGAGTGAGTGACCCCAGTCGGACGGTCAGTGAAAGTGACCCCAGTCGGTGAGTGTGTGACCCCGGTCAATAAGTGAGTGACCTCGGTCGGTGAGTGAGTGATCTGCTCAGTCAGTGAGTGACCCCGGTCGGTCAGTGAGTGACCCCGGTCGGTCAGTGAGTGACCCAGTCGGTCAGTCAGTGAGTGACCCCGGTCAGTTGTTCAGTGAGTGACCCCGTCGGTCAGTGAGTGACCCCGTCGGTCAGTCAGTGAGTGACCCCGGTTGGTCAGTGAGTGAGTGACCCACGGTAGGTAAGTGAGTGTACCCGGTCAGTGAGTGACTGAGCCCAGTCGGTCAGTCAGTGAGTGACCCAGGTCGGTCGGTTAGTGACCCCGGTCAGTCGGTCAGTGAGTGACTGAGCCCAGTCGGTCAGTCAGTGAGTGACCCAGGTCGGTCGGTTAGTGACCCCGGTCAGTCGGTCAGTGAGTGACCCCAGTCGGTCAGTCAGTGAGTGACCCCGGTCGGTGAGTGACCTCAGTCGGTCAGTCAGTGAGTGACCCCGGTCAGTGAGTGAGTGACCCCAGTCGGATGGTCAGTGAGTGACCCAGGTTGGTGAGTGACCCCAGTCGGTAAGTGAGTGACCCCGGTCAGTCAGTGAATATCCCCGGTCAATGAGTGAGTGACCCCCGGTCGGTGAGTGACCCCAGTCGGTTAGTGAGTGAGTGACCCCAGTCGGACGGTCAGTGAAAGTGACCCCAGTCGGTGAGTGTGTGACCCCGGTCAATAAGTGAGTGACCTCGGTCGGTGAGTGAGTGATTTGCTCAGTCAGTGAGTGACCCCGGTCGGTCAGTGAGTGACCCAGGACGGTCAGTGAGTGACCCAGTCGGTCAGTCAGTGAGTGACCCCGGTTGGTCAGTCAGTGAGTGACCGCGGTTGGTCAGTGAGTGAGTGACCCACGGTTGGTAAGTGAGTGTACCCGGTCAGTGAGTGACTGAGCCCAGTCGGTCAGTCAGTGAGTGACCCAGGTCGGTCGGTTAGTGACCCCGGTCAGTCGGTCAGTGAGTGACCCCATTCGGTCAGTCAATGAGTGACCCAGGTCGGTCGGTCAGTGAGTGACCCCGGTCGGTCAGTGAGTGACCCAGGTCGGTCGGTCAGTGAGTGACCCTGGTCGGTCAGTGAATGACCCTGGTCAGTCAGTGAGTCAGTGACCCCAGTCGGATGGTCAGTGAGTGACCCAGGACGGTCAGTGAGTAACCCCGCTCGGTCAGTCAGTGAGTGACCCCGGTCAGTCAGTGAGTGACCCCAGTCGGTCAGTGAGTGACCCCAGTCGGACGGTCAGTGAGTGACCCCAGTCAGTTGGTCAGTGAGTGACCCCGGTTGGTCAGTGAGTCAGTGACCCCAGTCGGATGGTCAGTGAGTGACCCAGGACGGTCAGTGAGTAACCCCGCTCGGTCAGTCAGTGAGTGACCCCGGTCAGTCAGTGAGTGACCCCAGTCGGTCAGTGAGTGACCCCAGTCGGATGGTCAGTGAGTGACCCCAGTCAGTTGGTCAGTGAGTGACCCCGGTTGGTCAGTGAGTCAGTGACCCCAGACGGATGGTAAGTGAGTGACCCCGGTCAGTCGGTCAGTGAGTGACCCCAGTCGGTCAGTCAGTGGGTGACCCAGGTCGGTCGGTCAGTGAGTGACCCCAGTCGGTCAGTGAGTGACCCCGGTCGGTCAGTGAGCGACCCCAGTCGATCAGTCAATAAGTGACCCCAGTCAGTTGGTTAGTGAGTGACCCCGGTCGGTCAGTGAGTGACCCCAGTCGGTCAGTCAGTGAGTGACCCCAGTCAGTTGGTCAGTGAGTGACCCCAGTTGATCAGTGAGTGACCCCGTCGGTCAGTGAGTGACCCCGGTTGGTCAGTAAGTGACCCCGTCGGTCAGTCAATGAGTGACCCCGCTCAGTCAGTCAGTGAGCAACCCCGCTCGGTCAGTGATTGAGCCCAGTCGGTCAGTCAGTGAGTGACCCTAGTCGGTCAGTGAGTGACCCCAGTCGGACGGTCAGTGAGTGACCCCAGTCGGTCAGTGAGTGACCCCAGTCGGACGGTCAGTGAGTGACCCCAGTCAGTCAGTCAGTGAGTGACCCCAGTCAGTCAGTGAGTGACCCCAGTCGGTCAGTCAGTGATCCCAGTCGGTCAGTCAGTGAGTGACCCCGGCCAGTTGGTCAGTGAGTGACCCCGGCCGGTCGGTCAGTGAGTGACCCCGGCCAGTTGGTCAGTGAGTGACCCCGTCGGTCAGTCAATGAGTGACCCCGCTCAGTCAGTCAGTGAGTGACCCTGCTCGGTCAGTCAGTGAGTGACCCCAGTTGGTCAGTGAGTAACCCCAGTTGGTCAGTGAGTGACCCCAGTCGGTCAGTCAGTGAGTGAGCCCAGTCAGTCAGTCAGTGAGTGACCCCAGTCAGTTGGTCAGTGAGTGCCCCCGGTCGGTCAGTGAGTGACCCCAGTCGGTCAGTGAGTGACCCCAGTCGGACGGTCAGTGAGTGACCCCAGTCGGTCAGTGAGTGACCCCAGTCGGACGGTCAGTGAGTGACACCAGTCAGTCAGTCAGTGAGCGACCCCAGTCGGTCAGTCAGTGAGTGCCCCGGTCGGGTCAGTCAGTGAGTGACCCCAGTCAGTCAGTGAGTGACCCCAGTCGGTCAGTCAGTGACCCCGGCCGGTCGGTCAGTCAGTGACCCCGGCCGGTCGGTCAGTGAGTGACCCCGGCCAGTTGGTCAGTGAGTGACCCCGGTCAGTTGGTCAGTAAGTGACCCCGTCGGTCAGTCAATGAGTGACCCCGCTCAGTCAGTCAGTGAGTGACCCTGCTCGGTCAGTCAGTGAGTGACCCCAGTCGGTCAGTGAGTGACCCCAGTCGGATGGTCAGTGAGTGACCCCAGTCGGATGGTCAGTGAGTGACCCCAGTCGGTCAGTGAGTGACCCCAGTCGGTCAGTCAGTGAGTGACCCTGGCCAGTTGGTCAGTGAGTGACCCCGGACATTCAGTGAGTGACCCTGGTCAGATGGTCAGTGAGTGACCCTGGGTGGTCAGTGAGTGACCCTGGTCGGTCAGTGAGTGACCCTGGGTGGTCAGTGAGTGACCCCGGACGGTCAGTGAATGACCCCAGACGGTCAGTGAGTGACCCGGTCGGTCAGTGAGTGACCCCGGTCGGTCAGTGAGTGACCCCGGTCGGTCAGTGAGTGACCCTGGGTGGTCAGTGAGTGACCCCGGACGGTCAGTGAATGACCCCAGACGGTCAGTGAGTGACCCGGTCGGTGAGTGACCCCAGACGGTCAGTGAGTGACCCTGGTCAGATAGTCAGTGAGTGACTACGGACGGTCAGTGAGTGACCCCGGACGGACGGTCATTGAGTGATCCTGGACGTTCAGTGAGTGACCCTGGGCGGTCAGTGAGTGACCCTGGTTGGATAGTCAGTGAATGACCCTGGGCGGTCAGTGAGTGACCCCGGTCGGACGGTCAGTGAGTGACCCCGGACGGACGGTCAGTGAGTGACCCCGGACGGATAGTCAGTGAGTGACCCTGGACGTTCAGTGAGTGATCCTGGTCGGACGGTCAGTGAGTGACCCTGTTCGGATGATCAGTGAGTGACCCTGGGCGGTCAGTGAGTGACCCTGGTCGGACGGTCAGTGAGTGACCCTGGTCGGACGGTCAGTGAGTGACCCTGGGCGGTCAGTGAGTGACC
Source organism: Chiloscyllium plagiosum (assembly GCF_037043375.1). Taxonomy (NCBI): domain Eukaryota; kingdom Metazoa; phylum Chordata; class Chondrichthyes; order Orectolobiformes; family Hemiscylliidae; genus Chiloscyllium; species Chiloscyllium plagiosum. The sequence continues at coordinate 136,628,285 of NW_028270143.1, read as the reverse complement.
CTGGTCGGACGGTCAGTGAGTGACCCCGAGCGGTCAGTAAGTGACCCCGGTCGGTCAGTGGGTCAGTGCTGGTTTTATTTGGGGTCCTCTGTCTGATGCTGAGTCAGTCCTGAGCTTTCGGTCATTGAGATTCGGCCTGTTATGGGTCTACGGTGGGACGGACTGACCGTGTGGCCTGTTCTCCCTGTCTGCCAATGGCATTGCCGCAATCTCTTACGTCCACTGTACTCCTGGACGGTTGCCATGTTGAATTTCAGCCATCACTGTATCGGGGTGAATCCTCTTGGTCAGCTCCTCCACACAGTTATCCTGCAGCAGACCTATAACAAGGAGGTAAAGCTCCAGCTCCAATCAAACCACCAACGTCAACAATCAGCAGGCATCCCCGTTTCGGGCTTAATGGTGGAGGGGCCCCCCAGGAATGGGATCTCGGTCCCCTGGAATGAGGGTCTAACCATTGGGCTAGCCTGGAATGGTGTGTGGTGGTCTCTCAGATGTTGTGCCTGTGTGTACAGTAACGACTCACCCTGGTTATCGATGAGGGAGTGGGCAGCCAGCAGTTTCAGGGAGTGAACCTCAAAGAGAACGCGATGGAAAAGCAGCTGGTGAGCACTCGGACGCTGCGCTGGGTCTCGAGCTAAACATTTCTGGATAAATTCCTAAAACCACAAAAAACACACAAAGCTCAGCTCGCAACAGAGACACGATCCTGAGCAGGTTCACCACACTATGGAATGTATACCACAGAATAGGTCCATCCGCACTTTGGGGAACCGAGAAATGGCGGAGGAACTGAGCTGGTACATTGCATCAGTTTTCACTGAGGTGGAAGACCCCAGCGACACACCAGAATTTCAAGAGAATCAGGGGACAGAGGTGAGGGCAGAGGCCGTCACTAAGGAGAGGGAGCTGGGGAAGCTGAAAGGTCTGAGGGATGATAACCCAGAGGAGATTGGAGAGACATTGGTGTGATCTTTGAGGAATCACTGGAGTCAGGGATGGTCCCAGAGGAAACTGGGAAAGGGCTAATGCAACACCCCTGTGTAAGAAGGGAGGGAGGAAGGGAGGGAGGGAGGGAGGGGACAGGAAACTATAGGCCGGTTAGCCTGAGCTCAGTCATTGGGAAGATGTTAGAGTTCATTGTTAAGGATGAGATTGTGGAGAACTTGGAAGTGCGTGGCTTCATCAAGGGGAGGTTATAGAACAACACAGCGCAGAACAGGCCCTTCGGCCCTTGATGTTGTACCGACCTGTGAACTAATCTATGCCCATCCCCCTACACTATCCACAATGCCACAGATGCCACAAGGATCTGTTTTGGGGCCACTGCTGTTTGTCATTTTTATAAATGACTTAGACGCAGGCATAGGTGGATGGATTAGTAAATTTGCAGACGACACTAAAGTCGGTGGAGTAGTGGACAGTGTGGAAGAATGTTACAGGTTGCAGGGGGACTTGGATAAACTGCAGAATTGGGCTGAGAGGTGGCAAATGGACTTTAATGCAGCTAAATGTGAGGTGATGCACTTTGGGAAGAATAACAGGAAGGCAGAGTACTGGGTCGATGGAAAGATTCTTGGTAGTGTGGATGTGCAGAGGGATCTTGGAGTCCATGTACATAGATCCCTGAAAGTTGCCACCCAGGTGGATAGTGCTGTTATGAAGGCATACGGTGTGATAGGTTTTATTGGTAGAGGGATTGAGTTCCGGAACCGCAATATCATGCTACAACTGTACAAAACGCTGGTGCGGCTACACTTGGAATATTGTGTACAGTCTGGTCCCCATATTTCGGGAAGGATGTGGAAGCATTGGAAAAGGTGCTGAGGAGATTTACCAGGATGTTGCCTGGTCTGGAGGGAAGGTCTATGAGGAAAGGCTGAGGGACTTGGGTCTGTTCTCATTGGAAAGAAGGCGGCTAAGAGGGGATTTGATAGAGACATACAAGATGATCAGAGGATTAGATAGGGTAGACAGTGAAAGTCTTTTTCCTCGGATGATGACATCAGCATGTACGAGGGGCATAACTACAAATTGAGGGGTGATAGATTTAAGACAGATGTCAGAGGCAGGTTCTTTACTCAGAGAGTGATAAGGGTGTGGAATGCCCTGCCTGCTAATGTAGTTAACTCAGCCACATTAGGGAGATTTAAACAATCCTTAGATAAGCACATGGATGATGATGGGATAGTGTAGGGGGATGAGCTGAGAATAGTTCACAGGTCGGTGCAACATCGAGGGCCGAAGGGCCTGTTCTGTGCTGGATTGTTCTATGTTCTAGGAGAAAGTGAGGGCTGCAGATGCTGGAGATCAGAGCTGAAAATGTGTTGCTGGAAAAGCGCAGCAGGTCAGGCAGCATCCAAGGAGCAGCAGAATCGATGTTTCGGGCATGAACATATTCTATGTTCTATCCCATCATCATCCATGTGCTTATCCAAGGATTGCTTAAATCTCCCTAATGTGGCTGAGTTGTCTACATTAGCAGGAAGGGCATTCCACACCCTCTGAGTAAAGAACCTGCCTCTGACATCTGTCCTAAATCCACCACCCCTCAATTTGTAGTTATGCCCCAATCTCCTGCTTATCCCTCAGATCCCTGCGTGCTATTCCATCCACACCATCCTCCAATGTCCCACTTGAAACTGCCTCCAGACCCTCACCACCCACCACCAGGAAATATTTCCTCACATATCACTCTCACTCTCACTTTGTTTGCACATCCTTTTAAATTTACCTCCCTCTCATTCTTGTTCCTTGTCTGAGCAGGAACGGTTTCTCCCTGTCTGCTCTCTCCAGCCCCACTCCTGATTAAGGAAACCTCTATCAGATCACCTTCGAGCCCACTAACCTCTTACTCAGTTACTGTATCAAAAGCATTCTGAAAATCCAAATATACCACATCCAGCAGAGAATATGGTTGCACCAGAATACAGGGAGCTACCAGCAAATACTCCCACCCTCCAGCTGAACAAGAGAGGCTACCTAACCACTGCCCCTTGATATTCAATGGTGTTATCATCACGGAGCCCCCCACTATCAACATCCTGGGGGTTATCATTGATCAGAAACTCACCAGGACTCACCACTTAAACACACTGGCTCCAAGAGCAGGTCAGAGATTGGGAATACTGCAGGCTGGAGTGTTGCAGGCTGAGGGGTGACCTTATAGAGGTTTACAAAATTATGAGGGGTATGGATAGGATAAATAGACAAAGTTTTTTCCCTGGGGTCAGGGAGTCCAGAACTAGAGTTTAGGGTGAGAGGGGAAAGATATAAAAGAGACCTAAGGGGCAACTTTTTCACACAGAGGGTGGTACGTGTATGGAATGAGCTTCCAGAGGAAGTGGTGGAGGCTGGTACAATTGCAACATTTAAGAGGCATCTGGATGGGTATATGAATAGGAAGGGTTTGGAGGGATGTGGGCCGGGTGCTGGCTGGTGGGACTAGATTGGGTTGGGATATCTGGTCAGCATGGACGGGTTGGACCGAAGGGTCTGTTTCTGTGCTGTACATCTCGATGACTCTTGTATATACCCCACCCCCTTACCTTATGCCCTCAACATAAGGACAAATATTCCTCTCTTTGCAATATACAGAAAATATACTCTGTCCTCCCAGCAGGAAGGACGTATATCCTTGAGTCTCAGAGTATCCAATGCCCCTGAATATGGTGTCATGGTGCCATATTAATGCTAGTCCTCACCTTCATCAAAGGGTTCCCAAGTGATAGGCTGGCATTGGCAATGGATTCCGGAGACACGCTGTTGTCTGTATTCCTCTGTACTTCCAAAACAGCCATCTGACAGAAAACCACAAAAACATCAACACCTGAGTAAAACCACAGGCTCGTGTCACATAACAACCGACACACAGCCACACACTGACTCACACAGAGACTGACAGCCACACACTGACTCACACAGAGACTGACAGCCACACACTGACTCACACAGAGACTGACAGCCACACACTGACTCACACAGAGACTGACAGCCACACACTGACTCACACACAGAGACTGACAGGCACACACTGACTCACACACAGAGACTGACAGGCACACACTGACTCACACAGAGACTGACAGCCACACACTGACTCACACACAGAGACTGACAGGCACACACTGACTCACACAGAGACTGACAGCCACACACTGACTCACACACAGAGACTGACAGGCACACACTGACTCACACAAAGACTGACAGCCACACACTGACTCACACACAGAGACTGACAGGCACACACTGACTCACACAGAGACTGACAGCCACACACTGACTCACACAGAGACTGACAGCCACACACTGACTCACACACAGAGACTGACAGGCACACACTGACTCACACAGAGACTGACAGCCACACACTGACTCACACAGAGACTGACAGGCACACACTGACTCACACACAGAGACTGACAGCCACACACTGACTCACACAGAGACTGACAGCCACACACTGACTCACACAGAGACTGACAGCCACACACTGACTCACACAGAGACTGACAGGCACACACTGACTCACACACAGAGACTGACAGCCACACACTGACTCACACACAGAGACTGACAGCCACACACTGACTCACACAGAGACTGACAGCCACACACTGACTCACACAGAGACTGACAGCCACACACTGACTCACACACAGAGACTGACAGCCACACACTGACTCACACAGAGACTGACAGCCACACACTGACTCACACAGAGACTGACAGCCACACACTGACTCACACACAGAGACTGACAGGCACACACTGACTCACACAGAGACTGACAGCCACACACTGACTCACACAGAGACTGACAGCCACACACTGACTCACACACAGAGACTGACAGGCACACACTGACTCACACAGAGACTGACAGCCACACACTGACTCACACACAGAGACTGACAGCCACACACTGACTCACACAGAGACTGACAGCCACACACTGACTCACACACAGAGACTGACAGCCACACACTGACTCACACAGAGACTGACAGCCACACACTGACTCACACACAGAGACTGACAGCCACACACTGACTCACACAAAGACTGACAGGCACACACTGACTGACACACAGAGACTGAATGACACATAGAGACAGACACACACTGAGACATAGAGACTGACAGACACACACTGACACACACTGAGACACACAGAGACTGACAGACACACACTGAGACACAGAGACAGACACACACTGAGACATAAAGACTGACAGACACACACTGAGACATAGAGACTGACAGACACACACTGAGACACAGAGAGACTGACAGACACACACTGAGACACAGAGACAGACACACACTGAGACACACAGAGACTGACAGACACTGAGACACAGAGACTGACAGACACACACTGAGACATAGAGACTGACAGACAGACACTGAGACACAGAGACTGACAGACACACACTGAGACACACAGAGACTGACAGACACACACTGAGACACAGAGACTGACAGACACACACTGAGACACACAGAGACTGACAGACACACACTGAGACACAGAGACTGACAGACACTGAGACACACAGACTGACAGACACACACTGAGACATAGAGACTGACAGACAGACACTGAGACACACTGAGACTGACAGACACACACTGAGACACAGAGACAGACACACACTAAGACACACAGAGACTTACAGACACACACTGAGACACAGAGACTGACAGACACTGAGACACACAGAGACTGACAGACAGACAGAGACACAGAGACTGACAGACACACACTGAGACACACAGAGACTGACAGACACACAGTGAGACACACTGAGACACACAGAGACTGACAGACACACACTGAGACACAGAGACAGACACACACTGAGACATAGAGACTGACAGACACACACTGACACACACTGAGACACACAGAGACTGACAGACACACACTGAGACACAGAGACAGACACACACTGAGACATAGAGACTGACAGACATACACTGAGACACAGAGAGACTGACAGACACACACTGAGACACAGAGACAGAGACACACTGAGACACACAGAGACTGACAGACACTGAGACACAGAGACTGACAGACACACACTGAGACATAGAGACTGACAGACAGACACTGAGACACAGAGACTGACAGACACACACTGAGACACACAGAGACTGACAGACACACAGTGAGACACAGAGACTGACAGACACACACTGAGACACAGAGACAGACACACAATGAGACTGACAGAGACTGACAGACACACACTGAGACACAGAGACTGACAGACACTGAGACACACAGACTGACAGACACACACTGAGACATAGAGACTGACAGACAGACACTGAGACACACTGAGACACACAGAGACTGACAGACACACACTGAGACACAGAGACTGACAGACACTGAGACACACAGAGACTGACAGACACACACTGAGACACAGAGACTGACAGACAGACAGAGACACGGAGACTGACAGACACACACTGAGACACACAGAGACTGACAGACACACACTGACACACACTGAGACACACAGAGACTGACAGACACACACTGAGACACAGAGACAGACACACACTGAGACACAGAGACTGACAGACACACACTGAGACACAGAGACTGACAGACACTGAGACACAGAGACTGACAGACACACACTGAGACATAGAGACTGACAGACACACACTGACACACAATGAGACACACAGAGACTGACAGACACACACTGAGACACAGAGACAGACACACACTGAGACACACAGAGACTGACAGACACACACTGAGATACAGAGACTGACAGACACTGAGACACAGAGACTGACAGACACACACTGAGACACACAGAGACTGACAGACACACACTGAGACACAGAGACTGACAGACAGACACTGAGACACAGAGACTGACAGGCACTGAGACACAGAGACTGACAGACACACACTGAGACATAGAGACTGACAGACAGACACTGAGACACAGAGACTGACAGACACACAGTGAGACACAGAGACTGACAGACACTGAGACACAGAGACTGACAGACACACACTGAGACATAGAGACTGACAGACAGACACTGAGACACAGAGACTGACAGACACACACTGAGACACACAGAGACTGACAGACACACACTGAGACACAGAGACTGACAGACACACAGTGAGACACAGAGACTGACAGACATAGAGACTGACAGACACACACTGAGACACACAGAGACTGACAGACACACACTGAGACACAGAGACTGACAGACACTGAGACACAGAGACTGACAGACACACACTGAGACATAGAGACTGACAGACACACACTGAGACACACAGAGACTGACAGACACACACTGAGACACAGAGACAGATACACACTGAGACACACAGAGACTGACAGACACACACTGAGACACACAGAGACTGACAGACACACAGTGAGACACAGAGACTGACAGACAGACACTGAGACACAGAGACTGACAGACACACACTGAGACACACAGAGACTGACAGACACACACTGAGACACAGAGACTGACAGACACACAGTGAGACACAGAGACTGACAGACATAGAGACTGACAGACACACACTGAGACACAGAGACTGACAGGCACTGAGACACAGAGACTGACAGACACACACTGAGACATAGAGACTGACAGACAGACACTGAGACACAGAGACTGACAGACACACAGTGAGACACAGAGACTGACAGACAGACACTGAGACACAGAGACTGACAGACACTGAGACACAGAGACTGACAGACACACACTGAGACATAGAGACTGACAGACAGACACTGAGACACAGAGACTGACAGACACACAGTGAGACACAGAGACTGACAGACAGACACTGAGACACAGAGACTGACACACACTGAGACACACAGAGACTGATAGACACACACTGAGACACAGAGACAGACACACACTGAGACACAGAGACTGACAGACACACACTGAGACACACAGAGACTGACAGACACACAGTGAGACACAGAGACTGACAGACAGACACTGAGACACAGAGACTGACAGACACACACTGAGACACACAGAGACTGACAGACACACACTGAGACACAGAGACTGACAGACACACAGTGAGACACAGAGACTGACAGACATAGAGACTGACAGACACACACTGAGACACAGAGACTGACAGGCACTGAGACACAGAGACTGACAGACACACACTGAGACATAGAGACTGACAGACAGACACTGAGACACAGAGACTGACAGACACACAGTGAGACACAGAGACTGACAGACAGACACTGAGACACAGAGACTGACACACACTGAGACACAGAGACTGACAGACACACACTGAGACACAGAGACTGACAGACACACAGTGAGACACAGAGACTGACAGACAGACACTGAGACACAGAGACTGACACACACTGAGACACACAGAGACTGACAGACACACACTGAGACACAGAGACAGACACACACTGAGACACAGAGACTGACAGACATACACTGAGACACACAGAGACTGACAGACACACAGTGAGACACAGAGACTGACAGACACACACTGAGACATAGAGACTGACAGACACACACTGAGACACAGAGAGACTGACAGACACACACTGAGACACAGAGACAGACACACACTGAGACACACAGAGACTGACAGACACTGAGACACAGAGACTGACAGACACACACTGAGACATAGAGACTGACAGACAGACACTGAGACACAGAGACTGACAGACACACACTGAGACACACAGAGACTGACAGACACACAGTGAGACACAGAGACTGACAGACACACACTGAGACACACAGAGACTGACAGACACACACTGAGACACAGAGACTGACAGACACTGAGACACACAGACTAACAGACACACACTGAGACATAGAGACTGACAGACAGACACTGAGACACACTGAGACACACAGAGACTGACAGACACACAGTGAGACACAGAGACTGACAGACATAGAGACTGACAGACACACACTGAGACACACAGAGACTGACAGACACACACTGAGACACAGAGACTGACAGACACTGAGACACAGAGACTGACTGCCACACACTGAGACACAGAGACTGACAGACAGACACTGAGACACAGAGACTGACAGACACACGCTGAGACACAGAGACTGACACACACTGAGACACAGAGACTGCCACACACTGAGACACAGAGACTGACTGACACACACTGAGACACAGAGACTGACACACACTGAGACACAGAGACTGACAGACACTGAGACACAGAGACTGACAAGGTGAGGTTGGAGAATCTCCTCGGAGCAGGGGGTACTGAGGGAGATTCAATCGAGGTGTATGAGATTCTGACTGGTTTCTGCTTTGCGATCCCTCTCAGCGTCTCACCTCCAGGGCACAGATTCCAAATGCAAATATGTCCAGCGCTGTTGTGCCCTTACCCCGGCCTAGAAGTACAAGGGGAAAAGCAAGAGGCAATGTACAAAAACAACAGAAGAGTAAAATTGCCAGCACCCGGCCCATATCCCTCCAAACCCTTCCTATTCATATACCCATCCAAATACCTCTTAATTTGTACCAGCCTGCACCACATCCTCTGGCAGCTCATTCCATACACGTACCACCCTCTGTGTGAAAACGTTGCCCCTTAGGTCTCTTTTAAATCTTTCCCCTCTCACCCTAAACCTATGCCCTCTAGTTCTGGACTCCCCAACCCCAGGGAAAAGACTTTGTCTATTTATCCTATCCATGCCCCTCATAATTTTGTAAACCTCTATAAGGTCACCCCTCAGCCTCCAACACTCCAGGGAAAACAGCCCCAGCCTCTTCAGCCTCTCCCTGTAGCTCAAATCCTCCAACCCGGGCAACATCCTTGTAAATCTTTTCTGAACCCTTTCAAGTTTCACAACATCTTTCCGATAGGAAGGAGACCAGAATTGCACACAATACTCCAACAGTGGCCTAACCAATGTCCTGTACAGCCACAACATGACCTCCCAACTCCTATAGGAGAAAGTGAGGACTGCAGATGCTGGAGATCAGAGCTGAAAATGTGTTGCTGGAAAAGCGCAGCAGGTCAGGCAGCATCCAAGGAACAGGAGAATCGACGTTTTGGGCATAAGCCCTTCTTCCTGAAGAAGGGCTCATGCCCGAAACGTCGATTCTCCTGCTCCTTGGATGCTGCCTGACCTGCTGCGCTTTTCCAGCAACACATTTTCAGCTCCCAACTCCTGTACTCAATACTCTGACCAATAAAGGAAAGCATACCAAACGCCTTCTTCACTATCCTATCTACCTGCAACTCCACTTTCAAGGCGCTATGAACCCGCACTCCAAGGTCTCTTTGTTCAGCAACACTCCCTAGGACCTTTCCATTAAGTGTATAAGTCCTGCTAAGATTTGCTTTCCCAAAATGCAGCACCTCGCATTTATCTGAATTAAACTCCATCTGCCACTTCTCAGCCCATTGGCCCATCTGGTCCAGATCCTGTTGTAATCTGAGGTAACCCTCTTCGCTGTCCATAATTGAGGATATCTGGTCAGCATGGATGAATTTGACTGGACGGTCTGTTTCCGTGCTGCACACCTCTGTGATTCAATGTGGTCATGTGAACACGGTTATAAATCCCAAATCTCTGGGAGACTCCTTCCTGGGAATAGCAGCATGGGAAATCTGCTCTAAGTGACTTCAATACAATCGATCAGGAGCCAATGGCCTAGTAATGTTATCATGGGGCAATTTATCCAAAGATCCAGGTAATATCCTGCGGAGCCAGGTTCAAATCCCATCATGGAAGTTGGTGGAATTTGGATCCAATTATTAAAACCTGGAATTGAGTGTCTAATGATAATCATGAATCCATTGTTGATGTTTGGAAAATCCCACTTGGGTCACTAATGTCCTTTAGGGTAGGAAACTGCCATCCTAATCTGGTCTGGATTACATGTGACTCCAGACCCACAGAAATATGGCTCCTAATGATGCCCAAAGACAGGGAGGCACAGACAGAGAGAGAGAGGTATGGAGAGATGCTGTTTGGCAACAATTGCTGGGAAAACTCAGCAGGTCTGGCAGCATCTATGGAGAGAAAGTAGAGTTAATGTTTTGGGTTGAGTGACCCTTCCTGAGTGTGCAGTTTCCACCAATTTCTGGTTTGGTTTCCGTTTTTTGATGCAGTTTATCTGGTCACTCTGTACAGGATGTCCAGTTCTGGCCACACCCACAACATCCCCCACAATTATCATCGGGCCAACTCTGCTTCAATGAAGAACTACACTGGCCTGCTGTTTGTATTTGGACAAATCCAACCGGCCAATTCCTGCCCCATCAATCTCCCCTTGATCCTCAGTAAAGCGACGACGGTGTCAGTAACCGTGCTATCAAGCAGCACCTGCTCAGTGATGCCCAGTTTGGAAATAACATTTGTGCCTGGCCATTGCCAGGCAAGGACCATCTCCACCTCAATAAGAGAGAATCAAACCACCAGCTCCATGGCATTTGATGGCATCACCATCACTGAAACTATCTCAAACTGTGCTGAAGTCTCTTTTCATTTCGCTGCGAGATGTGGGTAGTGATGGTCGTTGTCTGAGGAGCCTGGGTGGGTTTGGAAGGTGCTGTCTGAGGAGCCTGGGTGAATTTCTGCCGTGCATCTTGTAGGTTTGATTTTGATCAATTGCAGTCACTTGCACCTAAGTACAGTGAAAGGCTTTGTTTGTGAGCAGTACGGGCAGATCATAGTATACAGGGTCATACAAACTATAGGGTGCTCAGACAGAGTGAGGCACACAGGTTACACTGCACAGGAGGGGCGGGAAGCAAGATCAACATTAGATTGAAATTAGAGATTCCATTTATCAGTCTAACAACAGATAGGAAGAAGCTGTTCCTGAACCTGTTGGTGCCTGTGTTCAGGTTTCTGTACCTTCTGCCTGATGGAAGAGGGTGTGGGAGATCATTACCGGGGTGTGATGGGTCTTTGATGATGTTGGCAGCCTTTCCGCGGCAGTGAGCCGTGTAAATGGAGTCCATGGATGGGAGGTTGGCTTCTGTGATGGGCTGGGCTGTGCACACCACCTTCTCTAGTTTCTTACAGTCCTGGGCAGAGCAGTTACTGTACCAGGCCGTTATCCACCTGGACAGTATGCTGTCAGTTGTGTACCTGGAGAAGTTGGTGGGGGTCCTTATGGACACGCTGAATTTCCTGAGCTGCCCGAGGAGGAAGAGGTGTTGTTGTACCTTCTTGACCATCACATCTACGTGGGAAGGCCAGGACAGGCTGTCAGTTATCGTCACTCTGAGGAACTTGACCCTCTCCACCCTCTCACCCCCATCTACATCAACGGAGTGGAGGTTATGTCCTCCTCCTCTCTTCCTGAAGTCAATGATCAGTTGTTTAGTTTTGCCGACATTGAGAGGGGGCTTGTTCTCATTGCACCATGTCACCAAGTCCCCCACCCCCCCTGTATTCTGCCTCATCGCTGTTAGATATCCGTCCCACCACAATGGTGTTGTCAGTGAATGTGAGTGTCAGTGCCAGGGGGAGTAAGGGTTAAAGGTGATGTTTGAGGCTCTTTAAAGGCAGTCACAGATTTAGCCACCAATTCCTTTATCTGTTTTATCTGAGGCAACAGCATGAATTCAGTTAAACCTTCTCCAGTAACATTAGTGACCCCTCCCCTCCCCAACCCCACAAGGAATGGAGACTCTCTTCGGTTCTGGCGTGACCTTGGTCCACAGCTCATCTCCCCCAGGGTCAGCTCCAAGGTCAGTCCCACTGATCTAAAGCTCTCTGCCCTGCTCTAACTGACCCTAAATAATGATCCCGGTCTCTGTCCTTTCACCCCCTCCCCCCCATTCCCCCCGCCCCCGCCCCCACCCCCGCTGTGTGTGAGGTTCCAGCTCCAGATGCTCTCCCCCGGATTAATTCTTCAGGAAGACCCTGACACACAGCGCTCTGTTCCCTGGGAGGGGGGTGGGGGGGCTATTCCTGCAGCACGGTGACATTCTCACATTTCATAGAATCCCGACAGCATGGAATCAGGCCACTCAGCCCATCGCGTCCACACCAACCCTCCAAAGAGTATCTCAATCAGACTCACACCCCGACCCTATCCCTGTAAGCCTGCATTCCCCCTGGCTAATCCACCCAGCCTGCACATCCCTGAGCACGACGGGCAACTTCCCACGGCCAATTCAGCCGGACCTGCACATCTTTGACTGTGGGAGGAAACCCACGCAGACACGGGGAGAATGTGCAAACTCCACACAGTCAGTCGCCTGAGGCGGGAATTGAACCTGGGACCCTGGCGCTGGGAAGGCAGCTGTGCTAACCACTGTGCCACTGTGCCAGTCTATTTACCATTGTACTCTGGAGCAAAGAAATGTCGAATCTTCTGCTCTTCTCTGGGGCTTCTCAGTGAGGTCTTCGGGGAATCCGCTAGAACTGGGAGCCAAAACAGAAAAACAATTTACCAATAGCCCAAAAACCACATAGACAGCATGAAACGATCAGATATGTGCGTGTGTGTGTGAGAGAGAGATAGACAGAGAAAGACAGAGAGAGAGAGAGGGAAGAGACAGGGGAAAAGAGAGTGAGAAAAAAGAGATAGTGAGGAGACGGGGGACACAGAGACAGGAAGGACAAATAAAGAGACAAAGATAGAGATAAAGACAGTGAGAGGCAGATAAACAGATGGAGAGAAACAGAAAGAGAAACAGGGACATAGACTGAACGAGAGAGAGAGGGAGAGCAAGACACAGACAGATAGAGAGGACAGAGTGAGAGACAGGGAGTGAGAGACAGGGAGTGAGAGACAGGGAGTGAGAGACAGAGTGAGAGACAGGGAGTGAGAGACAGAGTGAGAGACAGAGTGAGAGACAGGGAGTGAGAGACAGGGAGTGAGAGACAGGGAGTGAGAGACAGGGAGTGAGAGACAGAGAGTGAGAGACAGAGTGAGAGACAGGGAGTGAGAGACAGAGTGAGAGACAGAGTGAGAGACAGGGAGTGAGAGACAGGGAGTGAGAGACAGAGAGTGAGAGACAGAGAGTGAGAGACAGGGGGTGAGAGACAGAGAGTGAGAGACAGAGAGTGAGAGACAGGGAGTGAGAGACGATGGGTTTTAATCCATTATAGTTCTGGATCCTGTCTGACGTCCTTTACCTTAAAGTATTCAATATTAATGAGGATATCGGTGAGAGATATCGTGGTATTCCTCATCTCTCTGGGAATTAGGGAAAGTGGAGTGGATGCTCCTGAGGAAGATGCTGCTCGGTGATGAGCAGGACCCAAGATGGTGTCCGGGTTAGTCAGTCCAATCCCTCGTACTGCCTCACAATAGCAACACAGAGACAGAGAGAGGACTGCCCATTTAAAGCAGCCATGAGGATAGATGATTTCTCTGAGAGAGGGGGTATTTGGAAGTCCCTTCCTCCAGAGGCAGTGCAGGCAGAACTTTTAGATATTTTTAAGGCAGAGGGAGGTAGATTTGTGATGGTTCAGAGGGTGACGGACTATCAGGGAGATACAGGAATGTACAGTTCATGTTAAAATCAGGTCAGCCGTGATCTAATAGAATGGTGGGTCAGGCTCACGGGTCTGAGCGGCCTCCCATTGATTGTACAAACAAGGATCGAGAGGAGACTGAGGGACGGTAATTGGCCGTGTTGGATTTGTCCTCCTTTTTATATCCAGGACATACCTGGGCAATGTCCCACATTGTTGGGTAGATGTAACTGTCCTGGAACAGCTTGGCTCGGGGAGTGGCAGGTTCTGGAGCACAAATCTTCAGTCCTATTACTGGAATGTTGTCAGGGCCCATAGCCTCTGCAGTATCCAGCGTCTCCACCAGTTCCTTGATATCACGTGGAGGGAATCAAATTGGCTGGAGACTGGTGTCTGTGACGCTGGGGACCACTGGAGGAGGCCGAGATGGGATCATCCACTCACACTTCTGGCTGGAGATTGCTGTGAAAGGTTCAGCCATCTCCTTTGCCCTGATGTGCTGGGCTCCTCCATCATTGAGGAGGGGGAGATTTGTGGAGCATCCCCCCCCACTGAGTTAGAACATGGAACAGTACAGCACAGTGCAGGCCCTTCAGCCCTCAATGTTGTGCTGGCCTTTTATCCTGCTCTAAGATCAGGCTAACCTACGTACCCTTCATTGTACTATCATCCATGGGCCTAACCAAGAGTCACTTAAATGTCCCTGATGTCCCTGACTCTACTCCCACCGCTGGCAGCGCATCCCACACACCCACCCACTCTCTGTGTAAAACACCCACCTCTGACATCTCCCCGAAACCTTCCTCCAATCACCTTAAAACTATGCCCCTAATGAAAGACATTTCTGCCCTGGGGAAAAGTCTCTGGCTATCTCCTCTACCTCTGCCTCTCATCGTCTTGTACACCTCTATCGAGTCACCTCTCATCCTCCTTCACTCCAATGAGAAAAGCCCTAGCTCCCTCAACCTTTCTCCATAAGACACATCCTCCAGTCCAGGCAGCTTCCTGGGAAATCTCCTCTGCACACTCTCTAAAGCTTCCACATCTTTCCTATAATGAGGTGACCAGAATTGAACACAATATTCCAAGTGTGGTCTAACCAGGGCTTTATAGAGTTGCAGCATAACCTTACAGCTCTTAAACTCAATCCCCCTGTTAATAAAAGCCAACACACCATACACCTTCATAACAACCCTATCAACTTGGGTGGCAACTTTGAGGGATCTATGGACATGGACCCCAAGATCCCTCTGTTCCTCCACACTGCCAGGAATCCTGCCTTTAACCCTGGAATCTGTATTCAAATTCCACCTTCCAAAGTGAATCACTTCACACTTTTCCAGGTTGAACTCCATCTGCCACTTCTCAACCCAGCTCTGTATCCTGTCAATGTCCCAATGCAACCTACAACATCCCCCCACACTATCCGTAAGAGTAACAAAAAGATGGGGTACTGGGCTACTAGTCAGATACTTGGTAGTGTGGATGAGCAGAGGGATCTTGGTGTCCATGTACACAGATCTTTGAAAGTTGCCACCCAGGTAAATAGTGCGGTGAAGAAGGCATATGGCGTACTGGCTTTTATTGGTAGAGGAATTGAGTTCCGGAGTACTGAGGTCATGATGCAGTTGTATAAGACTCTGGTGCGGCCACATCTGGAGTATTGTGTACAGTTTTGGTCGCCATACTATAGGAAGGATGTGGAGGCACTGGAACGGGTGCAGAGGAGGTTTACCAGGATGTTGCCTGGTATGGTAGGAAGATCGTATGAGGAAAGGCTGAGGCACTTGGGGTTGTTTTCATTGGAGAAAAGAAGGTTTAGGGGTGACTTGATAGAGGTGTACAAGATGATTAGGGGTTTAGATAGGGTCGACAGTGAGAATCTTTTTCCACGTATGGAGTCGGGTATTACAAGGGGGCATAGCTTTAAATTAAGGGGGGGTAGGTATAGGACAGATGTTAGGGGTAGGTTCTTTACTCAGCGAGTCGTGAGTTCATGGAATGCCCTGCCAGTAGCAGTGGTGGACTCTCCCTCATTATGGGCATTTAAGCGGGCATTGGATAGGCATATGGAGGATAGTGGGCTAGTGTAGGTTAGGTGAGCTTGGATCGGCGCAACATCGAGGGCCGAAGGGCCTGTACTGCGCTGTATTCTTCTATGTTCTATGTTCTATCCACCACTCCCCCAACTTACTAGCCCACCCTTCCACTTCCTCATCAGGTCAGTTATAAAATCACAAAGAGCAGAGGTCCCAGAACCGATCCCTGTGGAACACCACTGGTCACCGAGCTCCAGGCGGAATACTTTCCATCTACCACCACCCGCTGTCTTCTATGGGCCTGCCGATTCTGTATCCAGACAGGCAGAATTCCCTGTATCCCGTGTCTCCTTACTTTGTGAATGAGCCTACCATGGGGAACCTTATCAAACACCTTGCTAAAATCCACGTACACCACATCCACTGCTCTACCTTCATCAATGCGTTTTGTCACATCCTCAGAGAATTCAGTAAGGTTTGTGAGGCATGACCTGCCCCTCACAGAGCCATGCTGACTATCTCTAACCAAACTATGGTTTTCCAAGTAATCATAAATCCTGTCTCTCAGAATCCTCTCCAATACTTTCCCCACCACAGACATAAGTCTGACTGGTCTGCAATTCCCAGGATTATCCCTATTCCCTTTCGTGAGCAAGGGAATAACATTTGCCGCCCTCCAATCATCTGGCACTACCCCAGTGGACAGTGAGGACGCAAAGATCATCGCCAAAGGTGCAGCAATCTCTTCCCTCACTTCCTGTGGTAGCCTCAGGTATATCCCATCTGAGCTGGAAATGTGTTGCTGGAAAAGCGCAGCAGGTCAGGCAGCATCCAAGGAGCAGGAGAATCGACATTTCGGGCATAAGCCCTTCTTCAGGAATGAGGAAAGTTTGTCCAGCAGGCTAAGATAAAAGGTAGGGAGGAGGGACTTGGGGGAGGGGCGTCGGAAATGTGATGGGTGGAAAGAGGTCAAGGTGAGGGTGATAGGTCAGACTGGGGTGGGGGCGGAGAGGTCGGGAAGAGGATTGCAGGTTAGGAAGGCGGTGCTGAATTTGATGGATTTGACTGAGACAGGGTGGGGGGAGGGGAAATGAGGAAACTGGTGAAATCCGAGTTCATCCCTTGTGGTTGGAGGGTTCCTAGGCGGAAGATGAGGCGCTCTTCGTCCAACCGTCGTTTTGTTGTGGTCTGGCGATGGAGGAGTCCAAAGACCTGCATATCCTTGGTGGAGTGGGAGGGGGAATTGAAACCTCCCACCCTGCCCCCTGTAAAAACGCCATCCCATTCTCCCAATTCCTTTGACTCCGCCGCATCTGCTCCCAGGAGGACCAGTTCCAAAAACGCACAACCCAGATGGCCTCCTTCTTCAAGGACCGCAATTTCCCCCCCGACGTGGTCGACGATGCCCTCCACCGCATCTCTTCCACTTCCCGATCCTCCGCCCTTGAACCCCCCCCCTCCAACCGCCACCAGGACAGAACCCCACTGGTCCTCACCTACCACCCACCAACCTCCAGATACATCGCATCATCCGCCGTCATTTCCGCCACCTCCAAACGGACCCCACCACCAAGGATATATTTCCCTCCCCTCCCCTATCAGCATTCCGTAAAGACCACTCCCTCCGTGACTCCCTCGTCAGATCCACACCCCCCACCAACCCAACCTCCACTCCCGGCACCTTCCCCTGCAACCGCAGGAGGTGCAAGACTTGTGCCCACACCTCCCCTCTCACCTCCCTCCAAGGCCCCAAAGGAAACTTCCATATCCGCCACAGATTCACCTGCACCTCCACACACATCATTTACTGCATCCTCTGTACCCAATGTGGCCTCCTCTATATTGGGGAGACAGGCCGGCTACTTGCGGAACGTTTCAGAGAACACCTCTGGGACACCCGGACCAACCAACCCAACCACCCCGTGGCTCAACACTTTAACTCACCCTCCCACTCCACCAAGGACATGCAGGTCTTTGGACTCCTCCATCGCCAGACCACAACAACACGACGGTTGGAGGAAGAACGCCTCATCTTCCGCCTAGGAACCCTCCAACCACAAGGGGTGAACTCGGATTTCACCAGTTTCCTCATTTCCCCTCCTCCCACCTTGTCTCAGTCAAATCCATCAAATTCAGCACCGCCTTCCTAACCTGCAATCTTCTTCTTGACCTCTCCGCCCCCACCCCAGTCTGACCTATCACCCTCACCTTGACCTCTTTCCACCTATCACATTTCCGACGCCCCTCCCCCAAGTCCCTCCTCCCTACCTTTTATCTTAACCTGCTGGACAAACTTTCCCCATTCCTGAAGAAGGGCTTATGCCCGAAACGTCGATTCTCCTGTTCCCTGGATGCTGCCTGACCTGCTGCGCTTTTCCAGCAACACATTTCCAGCTCTGATCTCCAGCATCTGCAGACCTCACTTTCTCCCATCTGACCCAGGGGATTTATCTATCCTTACGTTTTTCAAAATTTTCAGCACATCCTCCTTCTTAACATCAACCTGTTCAAGCAAGTCAGTCGGTTTCATGCCAGAAACGACAAGGTCCCTCTCAGTAGTGAATACTGAAGCAAAATATTCATTAAGGACCTCCCCTACCTCCTCCAACTCCAGGCATAAGTTCCCTCCACTAACCCTGATTGGCCTTATCCTCACTCTAACCATCCTCTTGTTCCTCACATAAGTGTGGAATGCCTTAAGGTTTTCTGTAATCCTACCCACTAAAGGTTTTCCATGTCCCCTCCTAGCTCTCCTAAGCCCATTCCTCAGTTCCTTCCTGACTACCTTGTAACCCTCTCGAGCCCTGTCTGCTCCTGGCCTCCTCAACCTTCAGTAAGCTTCCTTCTTCCTCTTGACTGGGTGTTCCACATTCAAGGTTTAGGAGAAGATTTGTAGCTCGGGTGCTCGTTGCTGTGGTTCTGTTCGCCGAGCTGGGAATTTGTGTTGCAGACGTTTAGTCCCCTGTCTCGGTGACATCCTCAGTGCTTGGGAGCCTCCTGTGAAGCGCTTCTGTGATCTTTCCTCCGGCATTTGTAGTGGATGTTCCACATCCCTTGTCATCCAAGGTTCCTTCACCCTCCCATCCCTTCCTTGCCTCACTGGGACAGACCTATCCAGCCCTATCAGCAAGTGCTCCCTAGACAGCCTCCTCCATGTCTCTGTTGCTATTTGGGGGGGGGAGTCTGTAGAAAACTCCCAATAAAGTGACTACTCCTTTCCTGTCTCTGACTCCCACCCAGACTGACTCTGTAGACAAACCCTCCTCGATGACATCCCTTTCTGCAGTTGTGATTATATCCCGGATTAGCAGTGCCACTGCCCCTCCCCACTTCTTTTACCACCCCCTCTATTCCTTCTGAAACATCTGAACCCTGGAACATTCCTGGCCCTGTAATATCCAAGTCTCAGTAATGGCCACAACATCAAAGCTCCAAGTCCTGATCCCTGCTCTCAGTTTATCCCCTTATTTCTGACATGTCTTGCATTAAAGGTTGTTTAATTGTCCAGCATTATTCACGACTAAACATAAAAATATGGGAAAGAGCTTCAGGAAGAGGCCATTCGGCCCTTTGATGCCTACTCCCCCAGCCAATCTGAGTTCCCTGCTCCTGCTTTCTCCCCACCTCCTTCGATCCCTTTAGCTGTAAGAGCGACATCTGATTCTTTTGTTGAAAACATTCAGTGCTTTGGCCCAGCCATGATCTCTCGCAGGGAGGGCTCCACCCTCTGGCTGAAGGTTGTCCTCTTTTCTGTCTGAAATGGTTCACCCTTTCCCCTCCGACTGTGACCCCTGCTTCCAGAACATGGAAACACAGCAAATAGGAACAGGAGGAGGCCATTCAGCCCTTCAAACCTGTGCCACCATTCAGTATGACCATAGCCTTTGAGCCCACAATCCTGAACACATGCACCAGCCAGTTTGGAAACAGTTTCTATCCCACTGCTGTTAGAATACTGAATGGACTCACAAACTCGTAACATTCAACTCAATGCAAGGGTCACGTCCAGCTCCCTCTTGAATATATCGAATGAATTGGCCCCAATAGCTTCCTGTGGGAGAGAATTCCCCAGGCTCCCCTACTCTCTGGGTGAAGACATTCTTCCTCAGCTCAGTCCTTAATGGGTCTGCCTCATATCCTGAGACTGGGACCCCTTCCCCAACATCAGGAACATCTTTCTGCATTTACCTTGCCTAATCCAGTTAGAATTTTACAGGTTTCTGAGCAGTTTCCTCTCATTTTCCCAACTCCAGTGACTATCATCCGAACCAATCCAGTCTCTCCTCCAGTGTCAGATCCTGCCATCCCAGGAATCGGCCTGGAGACCCTCCGCTGCCCTCCCTCCATCACCAGGGCATCCTTCCTCAGATACGGAGACCAGGCCGACACACGATCCTCCAGGTGTGGTCACCCCAAGGCCCTGTATAACTGCAGCAAGACATCCCTGCTCCTGAGCCCCGATCCTCTCGCTATGAAGGTCAACATCCCATTTACCTTCCTCACCACCTGCTGTACCTCCATGCATACTTACAGTCCAAGCACTGATCCCTGTGGTAGTCCACTGGTCACTGCCTGTGACTTGGTAAAAGACCCGTTTATTCCTCCTCTTTGTCTCCTGTTTGTAAACTCAGTCCTCTATCCATCTCAGTATGGAACCCCCCAATTCCACACGCGTTAATTTTACACAGTAATCTCTTATGTGGGACTTTGTCAGAAGCTTTATAAAAGTCCAAGTCAACCACAAGTTCCACACGATCAATTCTACTCGTCACATCCTGGAAGAATTCCAGCTGATTCACCAAGCCTCATTTCCCTTTTATAAATCCATGCTGACTGTGTCCAATCTTTTTGCTGTTTTCCAACTGCCTTCAGAACGGACTCCAGCCTATTCCCCATTACCAATGTCAGGCTCGCTGGTCTGTACTCTCCAGTTTCTGTTATACAGTGGGGTTACATTAGCTCCAGTACAATCTGTAGGAACTGTTTCAGAGGCTATCGAATCTTGGACAATGAACAGCCACGTACCGATTATTTCTCCAGCCACTTCCTTCAGTGCCCAGGGATGAGGTTTATTGGGTCCTGGAGATTTTTCAGGCTTTCCTGACTCCATTTCCTCACCAACTGATGGGGTGGCTCTGTCAACCCAGTTTATCCTCTCACTTCACCAAGAGTCAGAAATGAGAGAATTCCCGCAAAGACGTGAACAGGAATAAACAAACAAATAAATAAATACCAGCATTGAATAAAGAGGCTCACCATTGACTAACATCCTGTGCCAGACTGGGACATTGTCGGAGAGTCCGGGAATATCCACATGTCACAGGGAGGGAGACAGGGGCAGGGGGAGAGAGGGAGGGGAGGGGGAGAGGGGGAGAGAGGGAGACAGGGTGGGAGGAGAGGGAGAGAGGGGTGGGGGAGAGAGGGAGGGGCGGGGAAGAGAGGGAGGGGAGGGGGAGAGAGGGAGGGGAGGGGGAGAGGGATGGGGGGAGAGGGATGGGGGGGGGAGAGTGGAGGGGGGAGGGGAGAGAGGGGGAGAGGGAGACGCGGGAAAGAGGTGGGGGAGAGAGGAAGGGGAGGGGGAGAGGGAGGGTGGAAGAGTGGAGGAGGGAAGGAGAGAAGGGGAGAGGGAGATAGAGGAGGAGGGGGAGAGTTGGAGGTGGAGGAAGGGAGGAGGGGAGGGAGAGAGAGTGAGGGGGACGGGGAGAGATGGAGGGGGAGAGAGGGGAGAGAGAGAGAGATGAAGGTGAGTAAATGTACAAGCTTCTCACTGGGTTATTTCTCTGACAGTTTATGTTTTGCAGGATTTCGCTGACCGTGAGCGTCCTCAGTGAGTGAGGCTGGAGACACAGGCCCCAGGCCCCAGGCCCACTGGATCCTATCCCACAGGCCCCAGGCCCACTGGATCCTGTCCCACAGGCCCGAGGCCCACTGGATCCTGTCCCACAGGCCCCAGGCCCACTGGATCCTATCCTACAGGCCCCAGGCCCACTGGATCCTATCCCACAGGCCCGAGGCCCACTGGATCACGTCCCACAGGCCCCAGGCCCACTGGATCCTGTCCCACAGGCCCCAGGCCCACTGGATCCTGTCCCACAGGCCCCAGGCCCACTGGATCCTATCCTACAGGCCCCAGGCCCACTGGATCTTATCCCACAGGCCCGAGGCCCACTGGATCCCGTCCCACAGGCCCCTGTCTCACTGGATCCTGTCCCACAGGCCCCAGGCCCACTGGATCCTGTCCCACAGGCCCCTGTCTCACTGGATCCTGTCCCACAGGCCCCTGTCTCACTGGATCCTGTCCCACAGGCCCCTGTCCCACTGGATCCAGTTTCGGTTTGGCTTCTCTCCCAGAGGTGTGCATGGAGCTCTAACTAATGAATGTTTCTAATCTGTGGAATCCGGGGTCTCTGTTCGATCACTGAAGGGGTAATGTCTGAGCAATCCTCTCAGTTCAGGCGCAGTTGGGTGAATGGACTTCATCCCCACTCCCCCAACCACCACCCACACAGCCCACCCCCCACAACAAACCCCCTTCCCACACTCCCCCACTCCCTCACACACCTTCACCCCCACCAACCACCACCCACACAGCCCACCCCCCACAACAAACCCCCTTCCCACACACCCCCACTCCCTCACACTCCTTCACCCCCACTCCCCCACCAACCCTCACCCACACAGCCCAACCCCCACATCAAAACCCCTCTTCTCCACACAGCCCTCTCCTCACACACCTTACCCCCCCACACACATACCTTCACCCACCACCACCCCTCCCCCTTACCCCGACTCCCCACCACACCCTCCCCCCACACACCTCACCCCCCAGATACCCCACCCACGGCTCACCATCCCCCTACTCACAGTCACGCCAGCACCCCCAACCCTTCTGGTTGCAGGGGAAAGTATCGGGGGAATGGGGGAGGTGAGGGGGGGAATAGGGAGGTGAGGGGGGGATAGGGAGGTGAGGGGGTGAATGGGGAGGTGGGGGGAATGGGGAGGTGAGGGGGTGAATGGGGAGGTGAGGGGGTAAATGGGGAGGTGAGGGGGTAAATGGGGAGGTGAGGGGAATGTGGAGGCGAAGGAGGAATGGGGTAGGTGAGGGGGGCATGGGGTAGGTGAGGGGGGGCATGGGGTAGGTGAGGGGGGCATGGGGTAGGTGAGGGGGGCATGGGGTAGGTGAGGGGGGAATGGGTAGGTGAGGGGGTGAATGGGGAGGTGGGGGGAATGGGGAGGTGAGGGAGGAAAGGGGAGGTGAGGGGGTAAATGGGGAGGTGGGGGAATGGGGAGACGAAGGAGGAATGGGGTAGGTGAGGGGGGGCATGGGGTAGGTGAGGGGGGAATGGGGGGGTAAGGGGGTGAATGGGGAGGTGCGGGGGTGAATGGGGAGGCGAGAAGGGAATGGGGAGGCGAGGGGGGAATGGGGAGGTGGGAGCGAATGGAGAGGTGAGGGAAAGGAATGGGGGAGGTGAAGGGGGAATGGGGTAGGTGAGGGGGTGAATGGGGAGGTTGGGGGAATGGGGAGTTGAGGGGGGAATGGAGTGGGTGAGGGGGGAATGGGGAGGCGAGGTGGGAATGGGGTAGCTGAGGGGGTAATGGGGTAGGTGAGGGGGTGAATGGGGAGGTGGGGGGAATGGGGAGGCAAGGGGGGAATGGGGAGGTGAGGGGGGAATGGGGACGTGGGGGCAAATGGGGAGGTGGGGGCGAATGGGGAGGTGGGGCGAATGGGGAGGTGGGGCGAATGGGGAGGTGGGGGGGGGGGAATGGGGGAGGTGAGAGGAGAATAGGGGTGGTGGGGAAATGGGGTAGGTGAGGGGGGAATGGGGTAGATGAAGGGGAATGGGGAGGTGGGGGGGAATAGAGATGTGAGGGGGGAATGGGGTAGGTGAGGGGGAAATGTGGAGATGAGGGGGAAAGGGGAGGTGAGGGGGGAATGGGGTAGGCGATGGAGGGATGGTGTGGTGTGATAATGGGGATCGTGTGTGTAATGGGGCATTTAATGGGGGGGTGGGGAATGGGGGCAATGGAGCGTGGGGGCTGGAGGATGGGGGTGGGGGATAGGGGTGGGGGATAGGGGTGGGGGATTGGGGGTGGGAGACTGGGGGGTGGGTGATGGGGGGTGGAGGATGGGGAATAGGGGGTGGGGGAATAGGGGGTGGGGGAATGGGGGGTGGGGGTGGAGGGTGGGGAGTGGAGGATGGGCGATGGGGGGATGGGGGATGGAGGATGGGGATGGAGGATGGGGATGGACGATGGAGGATGGGAATGGGGATGGGGGGTGGAGGATAAGGGATGGAGGATGTGGGATGGAGGGTGGGGGGATGGGTGATGGGCGATGGGTGATGGGTGATGAGTGATGAGTGATGAAGGATGGAGGATGGAGGATGGGGGATGGGGAATGGGGGGATGGGGAGATGGGTGATGAAGGATGGGGATAGGGGATGGGGGATGGGGGATGGGGGATGCGGGATGGGGGATGGGTGTGGAGGATGGAGGGAGAGAGATGGGAATGGGGGGCAGGGGGATGGGGATTGGGGGGAATGGGATGGGGAGATGGGGGATGGGGAGATGGGGGAATGCGGGGATGGGGGAATGGGAGATGGGGGATGGGGATGGGGAGATGGGGGATGGGGAGATGGGGATGGGGAGATGGGGGAAGGAGTGGATGTGGGGAGGGGTGGATGTGGGGATGGAGGGATGGGGGAATGGGGTATGGGGAGATGGGGTATGGGGAGATGGGGGATGTGGGGATGGGGAGATGGGGGGATGGGGAAATGGGGGGATGGGGGATGTGGGGATGGGGGTTGGGGGGATGGGGGGATGTGGGGATGGGGGTTGGGGGGATGGGGGGATGAGGGGATGAGGGGATTGGGGGATGGGGGATGGGGGATGGGGAGATGGGGAGATGGGGAGATGGGGAATGGGGAGATGGAAGATGGGGAGATGTGGGGTGGGGAGATGGAGGATGGGGAGATGGGAAGATGAGGAATGGCGAGATGGGAAATAGCGAGATGGGGGATGGGGAGATGTGGGATGGGGGATGGGGAGTTGGGGATGCGGTGATGGGGAGATGGGGAATGGGATGATGGGGGGTGGGGGATGGGGGATGGGGGATCGGGGATAGGGGCAGGGAGAAGGGGGAAGTTAGATAGGGGGATGGAGGTGATGGGGTTGGGGGATGAAGTTTGGGGAATTGGGGGATTGGGGAATGGGGGGTGTGGGGATGGGAAAATGGGGGATGGGGGGGATGTGGGGAATGGGGATTGGGGGGATGGGGGAATGGGGGATGGGGAAGGGGGATGGGGAGGGGAATGGGGATGGGGAGGGAGATGGTGGGATGGGGATGGGGGATGGAGGAGTGGAGTGGAGAGGGGGATGGGGGAATGGGTGTGGTGGATGGGGGAGAGAGATGGGGAGTGGGCGGCAGAGGGATGGGGATTGGGGGGAATGGGATGTGGAGATGGGGGGAATGTGGGGATGGGGGAATGGGAGATGGGGGATGGGGAGATGGGGGATGGGGAGATGGGGGATGGGGAGATGGGGATGGGGGAGGGGTGGATGTGGGGAGGGGTGGATGTGGGGATGGAGGGATGGGGGGGTGGGGGGATGGGGGATGGGGAGATGGGGGGTGGGGAGATGGGGGGTGGGGAGATGGGGGGTGGTGAGATGGGTGAATGCGGGGATGGGGAATGGGGGATGGGGGAATGGGGGATGGGGAGATGGGGGATGGGGAGCTGGGGATGGGGAGATGGGGATGGGGAGATGGAGATGGAGATGGGGGGAGGGGTGGATGTGGGGAGGGGTGGATGTGGGGATGGAGGGATGGGAAGGTGGGGGGGATGGGGGAATGGGGTATGGGGAGATGGGGTATGGGGAGATGGGGTATGGGGAGATGGGGGATGTGGGGATGGGGGGATGTGGGGATGGGGAGATGGGGGGATGTGGGGATGGGAGTTGGGTGGATGGGGGGATGAGGGGATGAGGGGATGGGGGATGGGGGGATGAGGGAATGGGGGATATGGGATGAGGAGATGGGGGGATGAGGAGATGGGGAGATGGGGAATGGGGAGATGGGGAATGGCAAGATGGGAAATGGCGAGATGGGGGTTGGGGAGATGTGGGATGAGGAGATGGAGGACGGGGAGATGGAGGATGGGGAGATGGAGGATGGGGAGATGGGGAGATGGGGGATGGGGAGATGGGGGATGGGGAGTTGGGGATGGGGTGATGGGGAGATGGGTGATGGGATGATGGCGTGTGGGGGATGGGGGATGGGGGATCGGGGATGGGGGCAGGGAGAAGGGGGAAGTGAGATAGGGGGATGGAGGTGATGAGGTTGGGGCATGGGGGGATGAAGTTTGGGGAATTGGGGGATTGGAGAAGGGGGGTGTGGGGATGGGAAAATGGGGGATGTGGGGGGTGTGGGGAATGGGGATTGGGGGGATGGGGGAATGGGGGGTGGGGAAGGGGGTTGGGGAAGGGGGATGGGGAAGGGGATGGGGATGGGGATGGGGAGGGAGATGGTGGGATGGGGATGGGGATGGGGAGGGAGATGGTGGGATGGGGATGGGGATGGGGGATGGAGGAGGGGAGTGGGGAGGGGGATGGGGGGAAGGGGATGGAGGAAGGGGATGGGGAAGGGGATGGGGGAAGGGGATGGGGGAAGGGGATGGGGGAAGGGGATGGGGATGGGGATGGGGATGGGGATGGGGATGGGGAAGGGGATGGGGTTGGGGATGGGGTGGGGGATGGGGGATGGGGACGGGGGAATGGGGGATGGGGAGGGGGGTGGGGAGGTGGATGGGAGGAGTGGGATGGGAGGAGTGGGATGGGAGGAGGGGGATGGGAGGAGTGGGATGGGAGGAGTGGGATGGGAGGAGAGGGATGGGAGGAGGGGGATGGGAAGAAGGGGATGGGAGGAAGGGGGTGGGAGGAGGGGGATGGGAGGAGGGGGATGGTGGAAGGGGGAGGGGGTGGGGGAAGGGGGATGGGGAGAGGGAGGGGTGGGGTAAGGGGGGTGGGGGAGGGGGATGGGGGAGGGGGATGGGGAGGGGGGTGGTGAGAGGGGTGTGGGGAGGGGGGTGGTGAGAGGGGGGTGGGGAGGGGGGTGGTAAGGGGATGGGGAAGGGGGATGGGGAGGGGGGTGGTAAGGGGATGGGGAAGGGGGATGGGAGGGGGATGGGAGGGATGGGGGGATGGATGGAATGGGGGGTTATGGAATGGTGGACTGGGGGAGGGGGACAGGGGGTGGGGGACGGCAAGTGGGGGATGGCAAGTGGGGGATGACGAGTGGGGGGTGGCGAGTGGGGGATGGCGACTGGGGGATGGGGGTGGGGGATGGGGGTGGGGGATTGGGATGAGGATGGGGAGAGGGGATTGGAAGAGGCGGATCGGAGGAGGGAGATGGGGGTGTGGGATGGGGGGTGTGGGATGGGGATGGTGGATGGGGTGTGGGGTTGGGCTGAGGGAGATGGGGGGATTGGGGGATGGGGGATGGAGGATGGGGGGATGGGGATGGAGGATGGGGGGATGGGGTGATGGAGGATGGAGGATGGGGTAATGGGGGGGATGTGGGGGTGGGGGATGGGCGGAGTGGGAGGGTGATGGGGGGAGGGTGATGGGGGAGGGGGGTGAAGGAGGGGGATGGGGAAGCGCGAGGTGGATGTGGGATCGGGATGATGGGGGAGGGGTTTGGGGGAGTGGGAAGGGGATGGAGGAGGGGGAGAGTGATGGGGAGGGGGATGGGAGAGAGGGGGATGGGGGAGGGGAGGGGGAGTGGGAGGGGATGGGGAGGGGGAGTGCGAGGGGAGGGGGAGTGGGAGGGGATGGGGAGGGGGAGGGGGAGTGGGAGGGGATGGGGAGGGGGAGGGGGAGTGGGAGGGGATGGGGAGGGGGAGGGGGAGTGGGAGGGGATGGGGATGGGGAAGGGGGTGGGGGATGGGGTGGGGGATGGGGTGGGGGGATGGGGTGGGGGGATGGGGTGGGGGTTGGGGAGTGGGATGGGGAGTGGGTGTGGGATGGGGATGGGGAGTGGGATGGGAATGGTGGTGGGGAGGGGGAGGGGAGGGGGAGGAGAATGGGGAGAGGGGGATGGTGAGAGGGGGATGGGGAGAGGGGGATGGGGGACAGGGATGGGGAGGGGGATGGGGGAGGAGGAGGAGGATGGAGAGAAGGGGATGGGGAGGAAGGTGGGGAGGGGGAGGGGAATGGAGAGAAGGGGAAGGGGATGGGGAGGGGGAGGGGGAGGGGGAGGGGGATGGGGATGGGGAGGGGGTTGGGGATGGGGTTGGGGAGGGGAGTGGGGATGGGGAGGGGGAGTGGGATCGGAATGGGGAGGGGGATGTGAATGGGGAGGGGGATGGGGATGGGGAGGGGGATGGGGTATGGGATGGGGATGGGGAGTGGGATGGAGAGTGGGAGTGGGAGGGGGAATAGGAGGGTGAGTGGGAGGGGGTGGGGGGATGGGGGTGGGGGGATGGGGAGGGGGAGTGGGATCGGAATGGGGAGGGGGATGTGAATGGGGAGGGGGATGGGGATGGGGAGGGGGATGGGGTATGGGATGGGGATGGGGAGTGGGATGGAGAGTGGGAGTGGGAGGGGGAATAGGAGGGTGAGTGGGAGGGGGTGGGGGGATGGGGGTGGGGGGATGGGGAGGGGGATGGGGTGGGGGGATGGGGTGGGGGGATGGGGTGGGGGTTGGGGAGTGGGATGGGGAGTGGGTGTGGGATGGGGATGGGGAGTGGGATGGGAATGGTGGTGGGGAGGGGGAGGGGAGGGGGAGGAGAATGGGGAGAGGGGGATGGTGAGAGGGGGATGGGGAGAGGGGGATGGGGGACAGGGATGGGGAGGGGGATGGGGGAGGAGGAGGAGGATGGAGAGAAGGGGATGGGGAGGAAGGTGGGGAGGGGGAGGGGAATGGAGAGAAGGGGAAGGGGATGGGGAGGGGGAGGGGGAGGGGGAGGGGGATGGGGATGGGGAGGGGGTTGGGGATGGGGTTGGGGAGGGGAGTGGGGATGGGGAGGGGGAGTGGGATCGGAATGGGGAGGGGGATGTGAATGGGGAGGGGGATGGGGATGGGGAGGGGGATGGGGTATGGGATGGGGATGGGGAGTGGGATGGAGAGTGGGAGTGGGAGGGGGAATAGGAGGGTGAGTGGGAGGGGGTGGGGGGATGGGGGTGGGGGGATGGGGAGGGGGATGGGGAAGGGTGGGATGGGCAGGGGAGAGGCAGGGGGAGGGGGAAAGGGCAGGGGCAGCGGGGCAGGGAGGGGCAGGGGTGGGGGAGGGGCAGGGTAGGGGGTGGGAGAGTGGGATGGAGATGGGGAGGGGAAGTGGGATGGGGAGTGAGATGGAGATGGGGAGTGGGATGGAGATGGGGAGTGGGATGGAGATGGGGAGTGGGAGGGTGATGGGGAGGGTGAGGGTGCGGGTGAGGGTGAGGGGAGGGGGAGGTGAATGGGAAGGGGGAGGTGAATGGGGAGAGGGAGAGGGGTTGAGCGGGAGGGGGAGCGGGTTGGAGAGAAGGGGATGGGGAGGGGGGTGGGGGATGGGGGAGTGGGATGGGGGAGTGGGATGGGGAGTGGGATGGGGATGGGGAGTGGATGGGGAATGGGATGGGGAGTGGGATGGGGCTGGGGAGTAGGAGTGGGAGTGGGAGGGGGAGTGGGGGGGGTGGGGAAGGGATGGGGAGGGGGAGTGGGAGAGGGGAGTGAGAGGGGGGAGGAGGAGGGGGAGTGGGAGGGTTAGGGGAAGGGGAGGAGGATGGGGAGGGGGAGTGGGGAAGGGGACGGGGAGGGGATGGAGGGGGATGGGGATGGGGATAGGGAGGGTGAGGGGGCAGGGGGGAGGGGCAGGGGTGGGGGGGAAGGACAGGGGCAGGGTGAGGGGGAGAGGCACGGGCGGGGGAGGGGAGGGGCAGGGGCAGGGGGATGGCGAGGGGGAGGGGCACGGGCAGGGGGATGGGGAGGGCGAGGGGATGGGAGGGCGTGGGGGAGGGCGAGGGGGATGGGGGAGGGCGAGAGGGATGGGGAGGGCGAGGGGGATGGGGGAGTGGGGGGGGGCGAGGGGGATGGCGAGGGGGATGGGGGAGGGGGATGGGGGAGGACGAGGGGAGTGAGGAGGGGAGGGGGATGGTGGAGGAGAGGGTGATGATGGAGGTGAGGGGGAGGGGGAGGGGAGGGGGATGGGGAAGGGAGATGGGGAAGGGGGATGGGGAAGTGAGATGGAGGATGGGGAGGGCGAGGGGGAGGGCGAGGGGGAGGGCGAGGGCGAGGGTGAGGGGAGGGAATGGGGGAGGGGGATGGGTGAGGGGAGGGGTTGGAGGAGGGGGATGGGGGAGGGGGATGGGGGAGGGTGAGGAGGAGGGGAGGGGAATGGGGAGGGGAATGCGGGAGGGGGGTAATGTGTCACCTGATCCAATCTTGATGAGACCGTTGTGTTGAATGAAGATGGTGTCACAGGTGAGTGTTCCATGAATGAGGGGGGGCTCCCAGGCGTGAAGGTAACTAAGGGAGTGGGAACACATTCAGACATTAATCCATCACCGCCCCTCAACACACACTGCATCTGACCACTCACCTAACTTGTCCAGGTCACCCTGTAATCTCCTAACATCCTCCTCACATTTCACCCTGCCACCCAGCTTAGTATCATCAACAAATTTGCTAATGTTATTGCTAATACCATCTTCTATATCATTAATATATATTGTAAAAAGCTGCGGTCCCAGTACTGATCCCTGCGGTACCCCACTGGTCACTGCCTGCCATTCCGAAATTGAGCCGTTTATCACTACCCTTTGTTTCCTGTCAGCCAACCAACTTTCAATCCAAGTTAGTACTTTGCCCCCAATACCATGCACCCTAATTTTGCTCACTAACCTCCTATGTGGGACTTTATCAAAAGCTTTCTGAAAGTCCAGGTACACTACATCTACTGGATCTCCCTCGTCCATCTTCAGAGTTACATCCTCAAAAAATTCCAGAAGATTAGTCAAGCATGATCTCCCCTTCATAAATCCATGCTGACTCTGACCTATCCTTTACTACTATCCAGATGTGTCGTAATTTCATCCTTTATAATAGACTCCAGCATCTTTCCCACCACTGAGGTCAGACTAACTGGTCTATAATTTCCTGCTTTCACTCTCCCCCCTTTCTTAAAAAGTGGTATAACATTAGCCACCCTCCAATCTGCAGGAACTGATCCTGAATCTATCGAACTCTGGAAAATAATCACCAACACATCCACGATTTCCCGAGCCACCACCTTCAGTACCCTGGGATGCAGACCATCAGGCCCCGGGGACTTATCAACCTTCAGACCTAACAGTCTCGCCAACACCAATTCCTGGCAAATATAAATTCCCTTCAGTTCAGGTCCTTCAGCCACTGTTACCTCAGGGAGATTGCTTGTGTCTTCCCCAGTGAACACAGATCTGAAGTACCCATTTAATTCCTCTGCCATTTCTTTGTTCCCCGCAATATATTCCCCTGTTTCTGTCTTCAAGGACCCAATTTTAGTCTTAACCATTTTTTTCCCTTTCACATACCTAAAAAAGCTTTTACTATCCTCCTTTATATTATTGGACAGTTTACCTTCGTACCTCATTTTTTCTCTGCGTATTTCCTTCTTAGTAATCCTTTGTTGCTCTTTAAAAGCTTCCCAGTCCTCCGTTTTCCCACTTATCTTTGCTATGTTATACTTTTTCTCTTTTAACTTTATATGTTTCTTAACTTCCCTGGTCAGCCACGGCCGCCCATGCCTCCTCCTGGGATCTTTCTTCCTTTTTGGAATGAACTGATCCTGCAACTTCTGCATTATACCCAGAAATATCCGCCATTGTTCCTCCACAGTCATCCCTGCTAAGGTATTGCACCATTGAACTTTGGCCAGCTCCTCCCTCATAGCTCCATAGTTCCCTTTATTCAACAGAAATATTGTCAAAGTTTGTGAGAAGATTTGTAGCTCGGGTGCTCGTTGCTGTGGTTCTGTTCGCCGAGCTGGAAGTTTTTGTTGCAAACGTTCCGTCCCCTGGCTAGGCGACATCATCAGTGCTTGGGAGCCTCCTGTGAAGCGCTTCTGTGGTGTTTCCTCCGGCATTTATAGTGGCCTGTCCCTGCCGCTTCCGGTTGTCAGTTTCAGCTGTCCGCTGTAGTGGCCGGTATATTGGGTCCAGGTCTATGTGTTTGTTGATGGAGTTTGTGGACGAGTGCCATGCTTCTAGGAATTCCCTGGCTGTTCTTTGTTTCGCTTGCCCTATAATGGTAGTGATGTCCCAGCCACACACGCAGACAACAAGCAACATGAATTTGAATTTGACTGGGACAACACTACCAACAAGCCAAACAAAGAACAGCCAGGGAAGCGGCAGGGACAGGCCACTATAAACGCCGGAGGAAACACCACAGAAGCGCTTCACAGGAGGCTCCCAAGCACTGAGGATGTCACCCAGACAGGGGACGGAACGTTTGCAACAAAAATTTCCAGCTCGGCGAACAGAATCACAGCAGAAATATTGTCACTTCCGATTGTACCCTCTCCCTCTCAAATTGCAGATTGAAGCTTATTGTATTATGGTCACTACTTCCCAATGGCTCCTTCACTTCGAGGTCCCTGACCAATTCTGGTTCGTTGCACAATACCAGATCCAGAATTGCCTTCTCCCTGGTCGGCTCCAGCACCAGCTGCTCTAAGAATCCATCTCTGAGGCACTCCACAAAGTCTCTTTCTTGTGGCCCAATACCATCCTGATTCTCCCAGTCTACCTGCATGTTAAAATCCCCCATAACAACTGTAGTAACATCTTTGTGACAGGCCAATTTCAGCTCCTGATTCAACTTACATCCGACATCCAGACTACTGTTTGGGGGCCTGTCGATAATTCCCAAGAGGG
The DNA here is from genome assembly GCF_037043375.1 of Chiloscyllium plagiosum. Taxonomy (NCBI): domain Eukaryota; kingdom Metazoa; phylum Chordata; class Chondrichthyes; order Orectolobiformes; family Hemiscylliidae; genus Chiloscyllium; species Chiloscyllium plagiosum. The sequence goes on along the minus strand of NW_028270143.1, from coordinate 136,594,833 downwards.
TCTTTTTACCCTTGGTATTTCGAAGCTCAATCCACACTGACTCTACATCCCCTGACTCTAGGTCCCCCCGCGCAAGGGGCTGAATATTATCCCTTACTAACAAGGCCACCCCACCCCCTCTGCCCATCAGTCTGTCCTTACGATAGCACGTGTAGCCTTAAATATTCATTTCCCAGGCCCTGTCCACTTGAAGCCACGTCTCAGTTATCCCCACAATATCGTATCTGCCAATTTCCAAAAGAGCCTCCAGCTCATCCATCTTATGTCTAATGCTTCGTGCATTCATGTATAGTATTTTTAATTTGTTACTGCCCTCACCCTTCCCATCAACTCCTATTTCACTCAACCTTCCAGCATGATGCCTTTCTGAGTTTTCTGCCTCATTGATACAGTTGTCTTTCTTGACTTCTCTTGTTCTAACTTTCCCTTCAATTTCCTTCTTAAACATCCAGCTTGTCCCCTCCCCCCACCCCCCGCTACTTAGTTTAAACGTAGCTGTGTTGCAGTAGAAAACCTGCCTGCCAGAATGCTGGTCCCTAACCTATTAAGGTGCAAACCGTCTCTCTTGTAGAATTTATGTTTACCACAAAACATACCCCAGTGATCCAAGAACTTAAATCCTTGCTTCCTGCACCAGTTCCCCAGCCACACGTTCAAGTCCATTATCTCCCTGTTCCTGTCCTCTCCAGCCCGAGGAACTGGAAGCAAACCGGAGATAACCACCTTGGACGTGCTGCTTTTCAGCCTTCTTCCTCGTTCTCCGAAGTCTCGCTGTAGTATGTTCCTCCTCTTCTTCCCCACATCATTTGTGCCGACATGTACCACCACCTCTGGCTCTTCACCCTCGTCCTTGAGGATTTCCTGCACTTTGTCTGTGATGTCTTTAACCCTGGCACCAGGAAGGCAACACACCATCCTTAAGTCCTGCCTGCTGCCACAAAAACCCCGGTCAGTTCTTCTCACGATGGAGTCCCCTATTACCGCGGCTCTGTGCGATGTCCGACTCTTCCACTCTGCCTCTGCGCCAACCTTTGATTGACAGACCTGGCCGCCTCGCGGACCGGCAGTATCATCTGTCTCTACTGTTTCCAAAAGATTCAACTTGTTCCTGACAGGTACTTCCCCCGGGGTCTCTTGCACCTGTCTCCTCTCTGCCTTCCTCATTGTCTGCTCTCTTCTGGTATGGTCGGTGTAATAACCTCGCTGAAGGTCTTCTCCAGAAAGATCTCGTTCTCTCGGATGAGCCTAAGGTCCTCGAGTTCTTTCATCAGTGCTGCAATATGCTCTGTCAGTAGCTGAATGTGCACACACTTTCCACACATATACCAGCCAGACACACCAGAGTCGTTGACCTCCCACATCAAGCACGTAGCGCACTGAACCAGCTTGGCAGTCATGTCTTCACCCTCTTCAACTGTGGTGTAATCACTTCACTCAACCTCCTT